>NC_142872.1:124242500-124395000 GCF_051225735.1 Oryctolagus cuniculus
GCTACACAGAAGTAACTTACCCAAGGTCACAGGGCTCCTAAGAGTCATAACTGTGCTTTGAACTTTTTTTTTTTAATTTTTTTATTTTTTTATTTTTATTTTTTTTGACAGGCAGAGTGGACAGTGAGAGAGAGAGAGACAGAGAGAACGGTCTTCCTTTGCCGTTGGTTCACCCTCCAATGGCCGCCGCGGCCGGCGCGCTGCGGCCGGCGCACCGCGCTAATCCGATGGCAGGAGCCAGGAGCCAGGTGCTTTTCCTGGTCTCCCATGGGGTGCAGGGCCCAAGCACCTGGGCCATCCTCCACTGCACTCCCTGGCCACAGCGGAGGGCTGGCCTGGAAGAGGGGCAACCGGGACAGAATCCGGCACCCCGACCGGGACTAGAACCCGGTGTGCCGGCGCCGCTAGGCGGAGGATTAGCCTAGTGAGCCGCGGCGCCGGCCTTGAACTTTTTTTTAAAAAGATTTTATTTATTTATTTGAGAGGTAGAGTTACAGACAATGAGAGGGAGAGACAGAGAGAAAAGTCTCCTAGAGCCGGCGCCGTGGCTCAATAGGCTAATCCTCCACCTTGCGGCGCCGGCACACCGGGTTCTAGTCCCGGTCGGGGCGCCGGATTCTGTCCCGGTTGCCCCTCTTCCAGGCCAGCTCTCTGCTATGGCCAGGGAGTGCAGTGGAGGATGGCCCAGGTGCTTGGGCCCTGCACCCCATGGGAGACCAGGAAAAGCACCTGGATCCTGGCTCCTGCCATCGGATCAGCGCGGTGCGCCGGCTGCAGCGGCGGCCATTGGAGGGTGAACCAACGGCAAAAGGAAGACCTTTCTCTCTGTCTCTCTCTCTCTCACTGTCCACTCTGCCTGTCAAAAAAAAAAAAAAAAAAAAAAAGTCTCCTGTCCGTTGCTTCACTCCCCAAATGGAGGTGCACCGATTTGAAGCCAGGAGCCAGGAGCTTCTTCTGGGTCTCCCACAAGGGTGCAGCAGGTGCCCAAGAACTTGAGCTGTCTTCCACTGCTTTCCCAGGCCATAGCAGAGAGCTGGATTGGACAATTAACCTACTGCACCACTGCACCAGCCCCATGTGCTTTGAACTTGAATGATTAAACTAGCTTGTGCTAACTAGGTTGAAATTTTTGTGTAATTATTCTGAATTTCTATGGTAATCCACTTGTAAACAACAAAAGAAATATAATAAAAGAGTATTTATTATACTTCCTAAATAAAATATGCATATTATTACTATTCTATACTTTTATTACCTATTAATATAGTACATTTATATAGTTATGTTATATGTAATATTTGTGTAATATTTATTATACTGCATAGCTTATTAGGAACTAGTATATTATATTATTCTTTGTTTTAGATATAAATATATATTTGTATTATGTATAGTATTTGTATAATACAGAATATATCTTAGAGATTAGAATAAACACAACTTATTGTATTTCTTTTGTTATTTTCAAAGTGAGAGACCACATAGCTAATGAGGATTCAGTATGATTTAAGGTATATAACATAAACATAGAAGACATTTATTGTATTCTATAAATAAAAGTCAGTACAACATGGAGTTTGTATTTACTGCCAAATTTAAACTAGGAATATTTGGAAGACATTTAACTTTAAAGTTGTTTCAAACAGATATAGATAGTTGTGGAGAAACTTCCAGTGCCTTCCTGTGAAAATACAGATAACATCCATAAAATTCTTTTATTTTTTATTCCTGAAAGTGATTTATTTATTTAAAAGACTGACAGAGAGAGAAAGGGAGTGAGAGATTTTTCATTTGCTGGTTCACTCCCCCAAAGGCCCATGATAACTGGGACTAGATCATGCCAAAGCTAGGGGCTAGAAACTCCATCCAGGTATCCCCTATAGGTGACAGGGACTCAAGTTCTTAAGCCAACATCTGCTGCCTCCCAGGGGGTCCAGGGAAGCTGGATTGCAAGTGAAGGATTTGATCCCAAGCAGACCAATACGGAATGTGGGTGTCCCAAGCATCATCTTTACCAACCCACTGTGCCACAACGCCCACCTATACGAGATTCTTTTAAACTCACAATGGCAACCTTAAAACCCCACATCTGAAGCTAAAATGCATGAAGTATTCTATAGACTGGATTTGTGTTGGCAAATCTGCCTTATGGAATTTTCTGCAAGACAATTTCTAGCTAAGAACTGCTATGGCTGGCGCTGCGGCTCAATAGGCTAATCCTCCACCTAGCAGCGCCGGCACACCGGGTTCTAGTCCCAGTCGGGGCGCCAGATTCTTTCCTGGTTGCTCCTCTTCCAGGCCAGCTCTCTGCTGTGGCCCGGAAAGGCAGTGGAGGATGGCCCAAGTGCTTAGGCCCTGCACCCCATGGGAGAGCAGGAGAAGCACCTGGCTCCTGCCTTCAGATCAGCACGATGCGCCGGCCACAGCGCGCCAGCCGTGGCGTCCATTGGAGGGTGAACCAACGGCAAAGGAAGACCTTTCTCTCTGTCTCTCTCTCTCACTATCCACTCTGCCTGTCAAAAACAAACAAATACACAAACAAACAAACAAACAAACAAAAAAACCTGTTATATGTGATGTAGTATTGGCCTACAAGCAAAAAGAATCATAAAATAACGGGCTGGACTTGATATCTCTTAGATCTGGTACAGTTCTAAAATCCCATAACACTAACATAAGAAGTTACTTATGTTTTGGGTTCAAATTTAAATCATGCAGCAGTTACAGAGAGGGAGCTGTCAGCTTACAGAGGAATAGTCCTTTCTGCTGACACCGGATGTGGCTGTGACCCCATGCCGCATCCCCTCCCACTTCTTTCCACACCTCCAGCGCAGTGGCCAGGTGTGTGTGATGTGGAGGCCCGCCTCTGGTGGTAAATCAGTATCTAGCGAACTGAAATGCGAAACAGCGCCCAAAGGGCAGTTTGTGAAATTGAATTTGGAGTTTCTAGTGCTTGTGAAAGCAAAGTTCCAGATCCTAGGGCAATTTCTGTTCTTTTCACTTCCAGGAAGATCTGATGGAATGAGATCACAAAGATTTTATTGATGTCACAGCCTCTGCGTTAGGACCCTCCTCGCAGCACAGCTGGCCTCCTACTGACATGCGCGGTCACTGCTCTGTTCTTCCCTAATACAGTCAGCATCCATAGCTGGTAGAATTCTCCTTACTGAGGTTTTTCAGCTAGGGCACTGAAGTGGGCAAAGAAATGGTTACTGTGGACAGACTCATTGGGAGGTTCATTCGTGTGCATTTCCACTGACAGCTGTAATCCCTCTTTGGTTCTGGCCTGAATTTTTTTTTTTTTTTTAATTTTATTTTTGACAGGCAGAGTGGATAGTGAGAGAGAGAGACAGAGAGAAAGGTCTTCCTTTTCCATTGGTTCACCCCTCCATGGCCGGCCAGCGTGCAGATCCGAAGCCAGGAGCCAGGTGCTTCTCTTGGTCTCCCATGCGGGTCCTGGTCTCCCATGCGGGTGCAGGGCCCAAGGACTTGGGCCATCCTCCACTGCCCTCCTGGGCCACAGCAGAGAGCTGGACTGGAAGAGAAGCAACCGGGACAGAATCCGGCGCCCTGACGGGGACTAGAACTCCGGGTGCTGGCGCCGCAGGTGGAAGATTAGCCTATTGAGCTGCGGCGCCCGGCCCTGGCCTGAACTTTCACTAGCTGCCTAGGCAGTAAGATGAAACCGTGGACAGCTGATGGGTCTGTGAATTGTTCTCTGTACCGCAGGCATACCTTCAGGCTTCAACCGGTATTTTCACACGGTGACGTTTCAGTCCTCACTAGACAAACATTTTTTTCCTTTGCAATTGAAAAATAAGCACCACGAACATTTAAACTGACTTTATGATCCTTTTTTTTTTTAAATGCAGAAACTATAAGGTTTTTTTCTTTTGCTCACTGGACTGAGTCTTTTAAAAAAGATTTTAAAATTTATTTATTTGAAACCTGTTGCCCTTCATCTTTTTACTTGACAATATGGAGGGTTTTCTGTATCGGTATAAGGGAAATTTGTCATTTCTTTTACACCTGTTTAATGATCTCGTGTAAGATTTATTTAAACAGTCCCCCACTGAGGAACACTGGATTTCCCCTCTAGTCTTTTCCTGTTGGGAACAAAGCTGACACGAATTCCTTTATGCAGACATCATTTCGAACGTGCAGGACAGCTTCCCAGAAGTGGCATGGCTAGGTCAAAGGGTATATGCCTTTATAATTTTGATAGATAACTGCCCAAATGCTTTCCCTAAGACCTGTACCAGTTGGCGCTTTCATCAGATAAAATAAATATTTTTCTAGACTTTAAGAGATGAGATGCAGCCACATCAAAACTTGTGTATGCAGCAGAAGTCGGGAGACAAGCAAGGGAACTTCTACCTGGTTCCAGGAACTTTCATTCATGATCTCATTTAATTCCCACAGCAGCTTTGTAAAGCAAACACTAGAGGTACAAAATACAGCTAGGAAACGGAAACTTAGCGAGGGTAAGGATCTCAGAGCCAGCATGGAACAGAGGTGAGGTTCGAGCCGAAGGCCCTGCTCTTCTTACATCTGGGGGTCTAGTGCTGGTGCTGCCAGGAACTTGTGGTGTGGCCTTACACCTAGGAGAAATCCAACCAACTGCTGTTGAGGGGGTGGGTGGGTGACTGGGCGGATCGACAGAAATGGGACTCAGGGAGCTAAGAGTGCTACTCAAAACAGCATGGGGGGGAATGGTGACCTGAGGAACAAACAGCAGAAACTGCAGGCTGCCACTGGCCGAGATGGGCTTGGGGAGAGCATGCTGGCTTGTGGAGAAGGTCCCCGGGGTGCTGAAGGGGAAGGTAAGGCAGGGAAGCAAAGCTCACTCGTGTGCTCTGAGTCTCGCTTCGTGCGGCTGCCACCTGTCCCAGCTCTGCATGCGGTGTCGCTCCTGTGTTAATGTTTTACAGCGTCAAGTCCTGACAAAACTCTGCATGCTTGCCGGGGGTTTACTCAGAGTCTCACCAAGGCTGATAAAAAGTGTCAGGCTTGGCCAGGCTTCAAGTCCTGGAGAAAGGGTAGGGAGAACTAGGTCATGATGGTTGTAAAGCGCAGGACCAGAATGTAGCTCTCCAAGTGAGTGAGGGAAGCATCGTCACGACCTCAGAAGCTCCATCACCCGTGCCAGGCTGGTGCTGCTGTTCGTGTCCTTGAACCCCTCCTTGGGAAGGGCCCTTGGCTTCTAGATCATCCTTTTCTGTATATTCAAGAATGCTTGAGCTTGCCCTTTAAGGATTAAAACAAACAAAACACACTCTCTCTCTCTCTCTTTTTTTTTTTTTTTTTTTTTTTTTTTTACAGGCAGAGTTAGACAGTGAGAGAGAGAGAGAGAGAGAGACAGAGAGAAAGGTCTTCCTTTTCTGTTGGTTCATCCCCCAAATGGCCACCACGGCCAGCATGCTGTGCCGATCTGAAGCCAGGAGCCAGGTGCTTCCTCCTGGTCTCCCATGCAGGTGCAGGGCCCAAGCACTTGGGCCATCCTCCACTGCCTTCCTGGGCTACAGCAGAGAGCTGGACTGGAAGAGGAGCAACCGGGACAGAACTGGCGCCCTGACCGGGACTAGAACCCGGGATGCCGGCACCACAGGCGGAGGATTAGCCAAGTGAGCCGCAGCGCCGTCCTCTCTCATTGTGTTTAACAGCAAAAATGCTGTGGGAATTTAGCTTTATGAGGACGGGTGGAAGAAGCTGGGCGGGCAGTGCTGGCGTGTGTCTGAGTACCCTGGATGTTGTACAGGGCTGCCTGTGAGAATGGGTTGCTGGGCACTGTGATGTGTCTCCCAGATTTAGGGCAGCCGGGCAGGGTCTGTCTCCAGCAGCAGTTTGTTCCATCTGGGATACTGCACAGAAATCGTGTTACACGTGTGCCACGACATTAATTGAGCTGTGCCTCCTCTGCTCTGTGATTTTTCACTGCAAATGGAGCATCCTTTATCTGAAATGTTTGGGTTCAGATTTTGGATTTTTTTTCAGGTTATGATATATTTGCAGGTGCATCATGAGTTATCTAGAGGATGAGACTCAAGTGTGAGAGGAAAACTGCTATGTTACAAGTGGCTTTCCATTCTGGAGAAGAAAATCTCGCATTTTGTTGATGTGATCTGTACTTTGTCCTAACCATGGGACCAAAGCCATCTCAAGTGCATTTGGGTCCCTAACCCAAGAAAGAAGCAGCAGCTTCCAGGCCTGGGATCACGCTTCTGTTTGGTCTGCCCAGTGCTCCTTCTGGTAGCAGTGGTTTGCAGGGAGCGCTGCCTGCCCAGATTGGAGGCCCACTGTTGCTGTGGATTCGTTCTGAGAAGAGAAGCGTGGTGGGGACAAGAGGCGCAGAGTCACCACACAGACCCCGAGAGTCGGGTGAAAGCGGGCTAGACGTGAGCAGCTCGCAGACTCGTTTATTTTGGTTGGTACAGCAGCTTAAATAGCCAAGGCAGCCAATCCGGTCAAGGGGCGGTTTATGCCCTAACCAATCACAGACTGTTGCCAGGCAGTATCCGAAGCCATCCAATCACAGCCTGTTGCCAGGCAGGCTCTGTTGCCAGGTGGTTTCCCAGAGGGTTTTTGAAGCCACTCCTGAGTAACTGACACTTGCTTGCCAGTGGCCATCTTGGCATGGCCTTCTTATTCCACCACAGCCCACATGTCTGATGTGAATGTCACTTCTCTGTTGCAAAGTTTAACTGGTCCATCCCAGCCTCCAAGCTGCTAACTGCTGACTCCATCCGCATGCACAGACATCTGCTTTTGGCCACAGGCCCTTGTGCTCAGCACCCTGACCAAGCCCACCACAGGCACAGTGGCTGAGCCAGGAGAACGGCCATCTTCATGGTGGTGTAGCCCTTTACTCTCCTCGTGTAGAATGCAAGTAAAGTATTAACCGTAATTTCAGATAGGAAGTCAGAAAGCTGCTTTTGTTCTGACTTAGCCGAGGCAGAGGCTCAGCAACCCCAGGCAATTCTGAGAAATGAAGAAAGCTTGAGAAAAATCTTCCTGCCCAATATGGAGCTCACTTACATCAGCTCGGGCCCTTGGATCATTGCTGAATCAATATGCTTCCCCTGGTGCTGACCACGGCGTGTTCACATATAGGTGGCATTGATCACATGTAGTCAGCATGTAGTTGAACAGTGCTAACTGCACGTGAGTGATGCCAACTTCCTGCCAATCTAATGCCAACTACATGTGGACAATGCCAACCTCATGTCAGCGATACAAACTTAATGCCAACTTCACACCAACTACATGTGAGCAATGCAAACTTCATGCAAGTACATATGAACAATGCCAACTTCATGCCAGCTTTGTGACACCTATAGACCAACTACATGACAATGTCATGCCAACTGTATAAAATTCATGTGAAAATGCCATCATACCAACTATGTGTGAATGATGCCAACTACATGCCACCTACACACTAACTTCATGTCATCTCCTTGCCAGCTTCATGCCAACTCCATATATTGTGCCAACTCGATGCCAACTATGTGCCAACTTGATGCCAACTACAGGTGAATGATGCCAACTACAAATGAGTAATGCCAACTTCATCTCAACATGGGAGACTTTTAGTTGTTTTCCAGCTTTTGCTATTATAAAGAATTCTGTGATACTTTTTTTTTTATTATTTGAAAGAGTTACAGAGAGAGGTAGAGACAGAGAGAGAGGTCTTCCATCTGCTGGTTCACTCCCCAGATGGCTGTAATGGCCGGAGCTGCGCCAATCCAAAGCCAGGAGCCACTTCCGGGTCTCCCACGTGGGTGCAGGGGCCCAGGACTTGGGCCATCTTCTACTGACTTCCCAGGCCATAGCAGAGAGCTGGTTTGGAAGTGGAGCAGCCAGGACTAGAACCGGTGCCCATACGGGATGCTGGTGCTTCAGGCCAGGGCTTTAACCCACTGTGCCACCTCACCGGCCCTGTGATACTTTTTTTTTCATTCAAAGTATTTTCCTAAGGTTTATGCTTTTCAGATACATTTCTGGAAGTGGGATTACTGGGTCGAAGAGCATAAACAAAGATAAGCCAAGTTGCTTATCTTCAAATATTCAGAGCGTCTTTGCATTCACTGTTTAAAGAGACAGAACGCTTCATGCAGTTCTGAGATGGTGGTAGAGGGAAATTCACCACCATTTTCTATATGAGCTCATTGGGTGCTAAGTTACCAAGGCCGCACGAGATGCAGGACAGAACCAGGGTTAAAAAACACATTTCCTAACTGTCTCTTGATTTGTCTCCACCCCTCCCCCCCCCACCGCCATGTCCCTCAAGTGACAGGAAACTCAGGCCGAGCCATCTGTCCCAGCCAGTACCCAGCAGGGCCTTGTCTGCTCACCAGGGGCTAGGCTGCCCTGGAAGGAAAGGGAGTGCTTTCTAGCGGCCCAACGACCCCACACAGTGACTCTTCCAACGAGCATGAAGAGGAGAAAGGCTGAGGCAGGGCAAAGCGTACAAGAAGCAAAGTGCAGTGTCCGAGGTTAGAATATGAGGCAGGAACCACGAGACAGCAGCATAGAGGCAAACAGGAGAAAACGCTGGCTTTGGCGGAGCTCAGAGTTTAGGATGAGGCACCTAAGAGGAAGTGAGGGAAGGGGTTTGACTTGGAGAGCCACAGGGTCACGGTATGTCCTAAACTCTCAAATCCACTTCTTGATACCCATTCACTTTCTCAAGAGCAAAGCTAAGTAATAATGTGTGTTTTCTCTTTGCTTTTTTTTTCTCCCCCAAATAAATGGTCAAAAAGCAACTTCCAAGGAGTGTTTTCCAAACACAGAAGGCAGCAAGGCCTGCTTTGCCCACCCCAAACCAAGGACACTGGGAAGAGAAGCCGATCCTCACGGTAGTGCTCAAAGGGACAGCCCTCCCCTGCCCCAGGAGCTCAAGGCCTCAGTGGCACCCGCAGCGAATGGCATGAAACCTCTTCCTGAGAAGCCCCTGGTGGCACCGGAGGCAGCCCGTGGGGAAGATGCCGTGCACCAGTCGGGATCCACGGAGGTGACTCGGCCTCTGGAGAGAGCAGAGGGGAAGCAGACAGACGTGGAAGGAATGGCAGAGGCTCAGTCTTTGAAAGGTCATGGCAAGACTGAACCCCTGGGACCTGAACCCAAGGGTCAGGCTCTGAGGACAGCAGGAGAGAGGGGCTCCCCTGGGGCACTGGAAGGCACTGAGAGCCCGCACGCTGCAGGTGAGAGGGAACCTCCAGCAACGGCCGGCTGCATCACGCCTCTGCACACAGGTGCAGAGCTGCAGCCTCAAGAGGCAATGGGGAAGGAGGAACGGTCCCAGCTCCTAAAAGCCACTCCTGAAGAGAATGAAGCTCCAGAACCAGTGGTAAGAAGACAGCTGATGGAAACAGCTGACGAGCTGCAGCATCAGGCGACACCAGGAAAAAGTGAGCTGTCCCAGCTTCCAGAAACGGATCCAAGAGAGACAGCGACGCCGAAAATCGTGGACCTGAGTCAGCTTATGGAGACACCTGGAAGGAGTGGTTCACTCCGTACAACTCCTGCAGGCCCAGGAAACCTGGAGCAGGCGCAGCCTGAAGGAGTGGCTGGAAGCCCAGAGCATCCAGCAGGAATGGTAGACATGGCGGCAAACGAGCAAATGGTCTGCACAGTGCCCACTCACAGGCAGCAGCGCCACACTGAAGGTACAGTTACGCTGTCGGGGTGCAGGAAGCTTAGCAGACCAGCTCTGGGGCTGCAGTAACTGACACACAGTCACTAAACTCTGGTTGAAGCTCGTTTGACCTCAAAGAAAAAAAAAAAAGGCTTCCAAACCCAGGAGTCATTCCATCAATGCTCACATCAGCTTTCCAGGAAAAAAAATTTTTTTTTTAAAAGTTGTATTTAGGGGCCAGCACTGTGGCATAGTGGGTAAAATCGTTGCCTGCAGTGCTGGCATCCCATATGGGCACTGGTTCGAGTCCCAGCTGCTCCTCTTCCGATCCAGCTCTCTGCTGTGGCCTGGGAAAGCAGTAGAGGATGGCCCCAAGTCCTTGGGCCCCTGCACCCACGTGGGAAACCCGGAAGAAGCTCCTGGCTCCTGCCTTAGATCGGATCAACTCTGGCTGTTGCGGCCATCTGGGGAGTGAACCAGTGGATGGAAGACTTCTGTCTCTCTCTGTCTTTGCCTCTGTGTCACTCTGCCTTTCAAATAAATAAATAAATAAATCTTTAAAAAAAGTTTTATTTATTTGAAAGAGTGACAGAAAGGGAGAAAGAGAAGGGGGCAGGGGAGAGACACAGAAAGAGAAATTACCAACTGATGTTTCACTCCCCAAATGCATGACAGCCAGGGCTGGGCCAGGCTGAAACCCAGAGCCAGAAATTCCCTCTGAGTCTCCCATGTGGGTGGCAGTGCCCCAAGTACTTGAGCCATCATCTGTTGATTCCCAGGTTCATTAGCAGGAAGCTTGTATTTTGGAAATGAAGTCAGGACTTTATCCCAGGTACTCTGATATGGGTGTTTCTGGGCTTAACCTGCTGTGGCAGTGTCTGGCTCCAGAAAAAAAAATTTAAAACACGACCGATATCCAAGTTTTCAACCTAGAACTTGATAGTTAAGTAGAATCAAATATTGAGGCCGGCGCCACGGCTCACTAGGCTAATCCTCCGCCTGCGGCGCCGGCACCCTGGGTTCTAGTCCCAGTTGGGGCACCGGATTCTGTCCCGGTTGCTCCTCTTCCAGCCCAGTTCTTTGCTGTGGCCCAGGAAGGCAATGGAGGATGGCCCAAGTGCTTGGGTCCTGCACCTGCATGGGAGACCAGGAGGAAGCACCTGGCTCCTGGCTTTGGATCGGCGCAGCGTGCCGGCCATGGCGGCCATTCGGGGGGGTGAACCAATGGAAGGAAGACCTTTCTCTCTCTCTCTCTCTCTAACTCTGCCTGCTTAAAAAAAAAAAAATCAAATATTGAAGATAACATGTTAAATTTTCTGAATTTTGTAAGTTCACTCTTCATCAAGCTCCAGGCATAGTGTGAGGATCCAAAGTCCAGGTGAACAAATGATTAATCGAGGACCTGACCTTCTTACAATAGAAGGTAATGATAATGGGTCTTAGAATGCGATTTTCATCTTGGCCAATCTTCTTAGAAAATTACAGTCTGTTCTTGTTGTCCTGTAATCTTTTTATCTTCAAGAAAAGACTTGGAACATGTGTTATGTTTTAGCATATGATTTTTTTTTTTTTTTAAATTTCACTGTACTTTAACAGCATAAAACGGACCAGCATCGTGGTGTAGCAGGTTAAGACGACACCTGCAATGCTGGTATCTCATATGGAGCCCTTTCAAATCCTGGCTGCTCCATTTCCAATCCAGCTCCCTGCTAATGTGCCTGGGAAAGCAGCAGAGGATGGTTCAAATACTCGGGCCCCTGCCACTCATGTGGGAGACCCAGATGGAGTTTGAGGCTCCTGGCCATTGAGGCCATTTGGAGAGTGAACTAGCAGATAGAAGATCTTTCTCTCCTTCTCTCTTTGTAACTCTGCCTTTCAAGTAAGTAAATAAATAAATATATTTTTAAATCACAGCATAAAATGCATGATATTTATACCGTTCTTATTGGAGCTATAATAGAAAATAACATTTTCTTTTGGGGGCATGATTTGTACTTGGTAAATTTTAGCTTCACAGTACAGTGTTATTAAGTGAAACATTCATCTGTATGATTTTTTTAATAAAGATTTTATTTATTTATTTGAGAAGCAGAGTTACAGAGAGAAGGAGAGACAAAATTCTTCCATCCACTGGGTCACTTCTCAAATGGCCACAATGACTGGGGCTGGGCCTGGGTGAAGCCAGGAGCCAGGAGCTTCTTCTAGATCTCCCGCATGGGTGCAGGGGCCCAAACACTTGGTCCATCTTCCACTGCTTTCCCAGGCAATGGCAGAGAGCTGGATCAGAAAAGGAGCAGCCAGGACTGGAACCTGGCACCCATATGGGAGGCCAGCACTGCAGGCAGAGGATTAACCTACTGTGCCACAGCACCGGTCCCCCAACTGTATATTTCCTGAGTATCTAACCATACACTGGGTGCTGGGGGCAGGATGGGTTAGATAGTCCTTGTCCTGGAGGGATCACAGTCTAGTGGGGGAGGCAGAAGGTCCACAAAGCACCTCCATCTCTGTGGGTGGCTCCAGGTACTTCATGGGGCAAACAGTCAAAGCACTTAGAGTTCTCTATCCTGGATTGGCAAAGTCAAAAGTTTTTAGGGCCTGGCATATTGAAAATGAGTGAAATGAGGAGTACATAGAACACCTTGGGGAGCTCCTGGAGACCTTGGTGAAGAGGAGAGCACAGCCCTATCAAAAGAGGCCGTTCTGGGGCCAGCACTGTGGCGCAGTGGGTTAAAGCCCTGGCCTGAAGCACTGGCATCCCATATAGGCACTGGTTCGAATCCTGGCTGCTCCTCTTCCCATGCAGCTCTGTGCTATGGCCTGGGAAAGCAGTGGAAGATGGCCCAAGTCCTTGGGTCCCTGCACCCACATGGGAGACCCGGAAGAAGCTTCTGGCTCCTGGCTTCAGATTGGCGCAGCTCTGGCCGTTGCAGCCATCTGGGAGTAAACCAATGGATGGAAGAACTCTCTCTCTGTCTCTACCTCTCTCTGTAACTCTTTCAGATAAATAAAATTAAAAAAAAAAAAAAGGGGGGGGGTGGTCTGCCTGGATCCAGCCATGGGCAGAGGGACAGTGTTGCCCAGAATGACCTCGTAGGGAAACCCATTTGCATGTGCAATGTCTAGATTTCTCATTGTCGGGAACCTCCAGATGTTAAATGGAAGTTTTCTTTAAACACCAGAATGGCCACACAAGACAGATTTTGATTCAGATACAAAGGAACCTGGGCCCCTTTTGATCAACAGACAAGTGACACTTTTTGCTGTAATGTGTTCTTTCTACTGCCATTTCTTGGGTACTTTTGCCAAGACTCAAAGATGTTATATGACTTGTTTTATATAACATATGATGTTATACGGCTGCTCAGAGGCCCTAAGGCCATCAGACACCACCAAAAGAAACTATAATTTAGACCAAGAGAAAGAACTGCCCCCACCAGAAACCAACCATGGGATAATTTATTGTGCATGTCCAGTGTTGTCTCTGATTAATATCACCTTTGGTTACTTTTCCAGGTGAGACAGAAGAACAGATGGAAACAGAGGTGGAGCATAAGAAAGCAAGTGGAGGGGCTGAAACAAATGAAGAAACAGGAGAAGCTGTGGATCTTTCAGCAGCCACATAGACAGGTGTGCTGCTACGAGGGTGAATGGACACAGTGCATCACAACGGAGAGGACAGGAGGATGGCAGTGAACTTGTGGTTACGAGTCTTACCTTTCTCCATCTGTGTGTTTTATACAAGGAATGAACTTGTGTTTTTACTTGGCCTATTGCTTGATTTCATTGTTCCATAAAACTGCCAAGCTATAAACAGTTTTTCTCTTAGCTACCTTGCATAGTTACACATTTAGAGCTGTAAGTCAGAGCCAATATAGTAGAGAAGAACCCTGTGGCAATGGAACCAGCGGAACCTGGGGCAATGCAACCAGTGGATGGAAGCTTTCTGTATCTCCATCTCCCTCACTTTAACTCTGCCTTTCAAATAAATAAATCTTTTTTTAAAAAAAAATAGAGCGTACAGAAAAAGAGTCTCTCATTATTCTTACTTGATCTCTGGTATGTTTCTGACTTGAAAGCATGGAGGTAGACAGCAATAGGAATGCCCTGAGTGTCGGACATCATCCCTACTGTGCAAACTGAAGAAGCTGGATTGTGCATTGATTGAAAGCAAGGACTGCTTTATATATCTTTGAATTCAGGCATTTAGTTGCTTCAGTGGAATATTCTGAGTGCTCATTAAGTATCTTGAATCAATAAATGAATAATACAAAATCTTCCCACTTACATTTAACTCACTAAAAAAGTAATACATAGGGGCTGGTGCTGTGGTGCAATGGGTTAAAGCCCTGGCCTGCAGAGCCAGCATGCCATATAGGCACGGGTTCAAGTTCCGGCTGCTCTGCTTCTGGTCCAGCTCCCTGCTGATGCTGCCCAGAAGCACCATCCTGCTGGGGTCCCTTGAGAGGAAAAAGTGTGGTCAACCTGTGACCCCACTGCTTTTCTAATCAGACTTTGGAGTAAGAGCTCTCAGTGAAACTAACAACCTTTGAGCTGTCAAAACACCCACATCACTCAACACTTTATTCCAAACTGGCCTTTCTATTAGGAGTTGCTTTCAAGGGAAAATCCTTTTCCCATATTTAGCTAATGAACATTGGATGGTCATGGTCAAATAACATAACCCTAGCAGGTTTACATTAGTGCTGTTTTGGCAGAAACAATAGCTTGTTAGAGATTACAAACACCCTATTCTTATAGTTTGGGTTCCGGCATCTCACTAGGATGTCACAGGCCCAAAGGTGAGCTTTTTTTTTTTTTTGACAGGCAGAGTGGACAGTGAGAGAGAGAGAGAGAAAGGTCTTCCTTTGCTGTTGGTTCACCCTCCAGTGGCCGCTGCGGCCGGTGCACCGCGCTGATCCGATGGCAGGAGCCAGGTGCTTCTCCTGGACTCCCATGGGGTGCAGGGCCCAAGCACTTGGGCCATCCTCCACTGCACTCTTGGGCCACAGCAGAGAGCTGGACTGGAAGAGGGGCAACCGGGACAGAATCCGGTGCCCCGACCGGGACTAGAACCCGGTGTGCCGGCGCCGCAGGCGGAGGATTAGCCTAGTGAGCTGCGGCGCCGGCCCAAAGGTTAGCTTTCTAACTATCAGGACACCCCTAGCAGTTCAGTGTGAGGACAAACTAATAGTTGATTTTGACTACTAGCTATTTGGTGGGTCAGATGGATGGATCAGTTTCAAGTTTGCTGGATATCAGTTATCTAAAGGTAAAAATAACACTGTTTCTGTCTAGGTACTTAAAACAGGACACACAATGATTATTTAGGTAGTAACTGCAAGGAGGGATTCCTTTGTTATTAAAATGATTTTTAGTATAAAATGAATGTTCATTGTAGAAAATTCAGAAAATACAAATTTTAAAAGATGAAATTTAAATAGGGCATCTAATTCAATAAAAAACTACTGTTAGCCTGTTGATGTATATGAGGTATTATTTCTTCAGCTGCAAAAGTTCTAATAACAAATTAGTCAAAGCACAATGTTTTTTGTTGTTGTTGTTTTGTTTTGAAAGATTTACTTATTTATTTGAAAGTCAGAGTTACACAGAGAGAGAAGGAAAGGCAGAGAGAGAGAGGTCTTCCATCCACTTGTTCACTTCCCAGATGGCTGCAACAGTCAGAACTGTGCCGATCTGAAGCCAGGAGCCAGGAGCTTCTTCCAGGTCTCCCACGTGGGTGCAGGGGCCCAAGGACTTGGGCCATCTTCCACTGCTTTCCCAGGCCATAGCAGAGAGCTAGATTAGAAGTGGAGCAGCTGGGACTCGAACTGGCACCCATATGGGATGCCGATAATGCAGGTGGCGGTTTTACCTGCTATGCCACAGTGCCAGCCCCCAAAGCACAATGTTAATAGAACTTTAACCCTGTTGAGTAAGTACTTCTGGATGTTTCTCATTGAAATCCACTGCAGATAACAGTTTATAGAAAATATTCTAATAATAATTGCTATAGTTTTACTCAATTTGGATTAGTGCTGTAGAGGAAGCAGTTGTGCTTAAGTGTATTAGCCTTTAGCTGACTATGAGTAAGATAAACAGCTCACTTAAACAGAATATTTATTTGGAACTATTTAAATGCTTTCCAATTACTGAACAAATGGGAGAAGTAAGAAAAGACTGTAAGTTCTTCTGAGGACAGGAAAGGTAGCTCATGTCTTCATTTTCTTCAAATGGCCTGGTATAAATTTGGCACAAATGTTTGTTTTATGACCAATGATCTTTATTCTTATGTAATCTTAGTAACTTTCTTATAACTAAATGTAATTGGCTGTAGGGGAAGTTATGGCCAATATTCTTATAAAATTGTCAAGTATTGCTGGTTCAACATTTATAATTTTGATGGAATACATATGTTACTAGAACTAAAGAGTGTCTGGGGGCCAGTGCTGTGGTGTAGTGGGTTAAGCCGCCGCCTGTGATGCCAGCATCCTATATGGACGCCAATTTGAGTCCTAGTTGTTCTACTTCCAATCCAGCTGCCTGCTAATGTGCCTGGGAAAGCAGCAGAAGATGGCCCAAGTCCTTGGGCTCCTGTGCCTACCTGGGAGACCTGGAAGAAGCTCCTGGTTCCTGGCTTCAGATTGGCCCAGCTCTGGCTGTTTTGGCTATCTGAGGAGTGAACCAGGGGATGGATTATCTCTCTCTGTCTCTCCCTCTCTCTGTAACTCTGCCTCTCAAATAAATAAATCTTAAAAAGAAAAAAAGTGAAAAAAAAAAAAAAAAGCACACCAAGGGAAATATGCAAGTTTATTTTATTTATATTAGAAAAATACTACCTATATAAAATTTTGGTCCACTGTCTTCTCCTTTGTTTCTATCATTCAAATTTTAATATTTTAATTATACTCAAGTACAAGTAGAATCCCATGTCTGACATTAGAACTAAATATTTCACATGATAAATTAATAGGCTTGAGTGAATTAGATACATTCTTTATCATTTCTCAGGAATAACAACTCATCATTCTCACCTACTATTCCCCTTTACTTCCATGGATTTGAGTAACTAGGTATGCGTGTCCCTTCTCCCTCATTAACATGAGTACGTAAGTGGACTTTATGGCATTATAACTGGATTCATTATCTAATCTTTAATTCTTGTTCAACTCTCCCACTTAACAAGGTATCTCCATAATAACTTTGGATATTTTAGCCAAACTCAACTTTCTAACACCAATTATAAAAATTAATGTGTCAAAGGCATGGTGAAAATTCCAGACTCGGCAACACAAGGTGCACTCAGAGTGTGGCTATTGAGAGAGGTCCTTGGACAGCTATTGCTTCGATTTCAACACGACTTCCCTGGGAGGAAAAGAATGAGATGATATTTCAATAGCTTTTTACAAATCAACAGATCTCTATAATGCCCAATCAAAACTGATGTAGCTAACATCAAGACAGTATTCATTTTTAAGATTTATTTATTTATTTATTTATTTATTTATTTTTTATTTTTGGCAGGCAGAGTGGACAGTGAGAGAGAGAGACAGAGAGAAAGGTCTTCCTTTGCCGTTGGTTCACCCTCCAATGGCCGCCGCGGCCAGCGCGATGTGGCCGGCGCACCGCGCTGATCCGATGGCAGGAGCCAGGAGCCAGGTGCTTTTCCTGGTCTCCCATGGGGTGCAGGGCCCAAGCACCTGGGCCATCCTCCACTGCACTCCCGGGCCACAGCAGAGGGCTGGCCTGGAAGAGGGGCAACCGGGACAGAATCCGGCACCCCAACCGGGACTAGAACCCGGTGTGCCGGCGCCGCTAGGCGGAGGATTAGCCTAGTGAGCCGCGGCGCCGGCCCTAACATTTATTTATTTATTTGAAAGGCAGAGTTAGAGAGAGAGAGAAAGAGAGAGGGAGAGATATCTTCCATCTGCTGGTTCACTTCCCTAAGGGCCACAATGGCTGAAACTGGGCTGGTCAGGAGCCAGGAGCTTTTCCAGGTCTACCATGTGCAGCGGCCCAAGTACTTAGGCCATCTTCTACTGCTTTCCTAGGCCATAGAAGAGAGCTGGATTGCAAGTGGAGCAGCCGGGACTCGAACCAGTATCCATACGGGATGCCCGCAATGCAGGCAGTGGCTTTACCTGCTATGCCACAGCACCAGCCCCATCAAGACAATATTTTTTTTCTTTTTTTTTTTAAGACAGTATTTTCAACATTAAACTTTTCAAGGAAGGAAAGGAGGGACTGTTCACTGGGAACCTATCACAGCTGCAGCTGCATCTTTATATACAGGCTCATATGAGGCCCCCAGTAGCCCCATTAGAAGGATGTTCTCCCACTAATTCACAGGACAATTTGCATAGAAAGGTTGATTAATTCAGCCTAAGCCATCAGGGTGAACAGCAGAGGTTCAAATCCGTATGTTGTGATTCCAAGTTCAGGGTCTTTCTGCTACCCTCCAATACTTTAATAAATTTGATGATCATGATCATCTCAAGAAACAACTAATTAAAGCGATAAAAAGGACATGCTTAGGAGATAACTTTTCTTTAGTGTAAAAATACTAAGTGGAAGTCAGTAAGAGCTGCTTCTTAATGGGCAGGTTACTATGCTGTCAAGAGGGACAGGTGGGGGGGCTGGCGCTGTGGTGTAGCAGGTTAAGCCTTGGCCTGTGGCACTGGCATCCTACATGGGTGCTGGTTCGAGTCTTGGCTGTTCCTCTTCCCATTCAGCTTCCTACTGATGGCCTGGGAATGCAGCAGAAGATGGCCCAACTGCTTGAGCCCCTGTATCCATGTGGTAGACCCAGAAGATTCCTGGGTCCTGGCTTCTGATCGGCCCAGCTGCAGCCATTGCAGCCATCTGGGGAGTGAACCAGTGGATGGAAGATCTCTCTCTCTTTCTGTAACTCTGATTCTCAAATAAATAAATAAATCTTAAAAAAAAAAAAAAAAAAAGAGGCACAGGTAAAGAGCATTTAGTGAGCGAGAAAATCAGAGTGGCGATAAATATGTGTGGCTATGTGCGCCACTGGCTTAGAGATTTTTTTTTTAGTGGAATATCTACATAGTT
Organism: Oryctolagus cuniculus; assembly: GCF_051225735.1. NCBI lineage: Eukaryota > Metazoa > Chordata > Mammalia > Lagomorpha > Leporidae > Oryctolagus > Oryctolagus cuniculus. The sequence goes on from NC_142872.1 coordinate 124,261,210, forward strand.
TATTATACAATAGCTAAGTGAAACTTTTACTGCAGAGCTTACAAACCTAGCATAAATTTATAGCCCCCTAAATAACAATCCAATACAGCTGTAGTTTTACTTTTTCTCACAATTTAAAGACCCTGATTCTGTTATGTCTATGTTCATATGTTGCCTTATAAGACTTCTTAATTTTTTTTCTATGTGTGCAATATGGGCTGTTTCCATTTAGACTTTAAGTTTCTGCAAAGCAGGACTATTTCTTTTTCAATTTCTTTTAACAGTGTGCTTAGTTCATTATATTTAGAAAACAATGTAGAAATCCTCATTTTTAAAGTGTACTTACTAAGGGCAAAGCAGCAACCTGGTAAGCAGCTCTCGCAGGAAAATTACTCTTGAAATCTGAATTTAAAAGAATTTAATTTTAGTTTCCAGACATTGTACTGTTATTCTACACTGTATAAAGGAATATATGTGCTTTAGAGACTAGTAAGCACAAAAAGAGATAACATTCCGATTTGTTCAATAAAATACTTTGCCATATATTATTCCCATGATAGTCAATAATGTTATAGATGTCAGAGCTTTCTGGAAAAAAATGCACTGCTTGTGGACTCTGACATTTTGATCTTGTATGGTGTGAATGGGGCTTTGCCTTCAAAGTGATATTTACAAGCCAGTGATCTGTGAAGGACCTTCCTGTCTCCAGCAGCGTTGGCAAGGATGTACTTTCTCACAAACTTTTCTTTTCTTCAGCAGAGTAAGTAATGCCGTTTTCCCCAAATTATACCTCTGTCTCATCCCACAGGCGAAAGGGATAGCCATCTTCCCCACTATGACAGCAGTGTTAATAATAACAGCTAACATGTATTCAGCAGCTACAAAATGCCAGCATCTGTTCTGATTCAATCACCCTGTAAGGTAGCAGTGAATTATCCTCAATTTGTATATGAGGAAACCAGGGCAAAGATATGCTGGTATCTAACTAGCTGATTCTGACAGAGCCAGAATAATGCAATATCATAGCAACATAAATACCAATTGTGTACATAAAATTTTACGAGGGCTTAAAAAGCCTATGAAAGGTGTAACAAAATGAAGTTAGAGGAGAATGGACTTATAGGGTTTTAGTATATTAACTTAGGGAATCTTAGAAATGTCTTAGATTCTTTTCACAGGAATAGATGGTGTGTTTCCGTTCAGTTTATGAATTCTTTTAAAACAGGATGCCACTTCTTTAGCAATTGCCAACGCTCTTAATTCATAATGGACATTCATCTGTTAATGGATTAATTTCTCTTTAAAACAGAAAATAGCAACAAAGCCAAATTACTTACACTGCTTGTAGATTTCATTGACAGTCGTGAAGTCGTTCATGTCAGCCAGCAAAACAGTTGTTTTCACCACTGGAAGAGACAATGGTGTCATTAGCGTTCGCTATTTGGTCTGGTCTCAAATATTACTTATTGAGAACTCATTCAGGAGTCTGTGACTGTCTTGATTAAATGGGACTGAAGACATAAGTAGAGGCAGTGCTGTTTCCCAGACCATCAGGATAGCTTTACAAAGATACGGCATGATATATTAGTGGGAATATGTAAGTTCTTCCAAAAGACCAGGGAAACATCAGACAAATGAACAGCGCAGTACCATCAAGTTGCTCACCGTTAGTGAAGTCACAGCCTGCAGCTTTCAGAATTTCACCCATGTTTGTAAGAGCCTGTGAACCAAGGCAAGACAGATCTAAAGCACTGCTGCTAAAGTTAAAGCTTTAATTACATCCAGTTAGGCAGCTTTTACTAGTACTCTCTAAACATCCGATGTTACAGGAAAATTCTCCCTACTCTTTCTAGGATGCTTCTATTTAAGTGACGTATTTCCTAGTTTTCCTTTAATGGCTGAATATTTCTGAAATACAGTGAAAAGGCTGTCTCCTTTTGTGAGTGAAAAGACTGGGTGGGGCCGGTGTTGAGGCGTAGTGGGTTAAGCTGCTGCCTGGTACAACGCCAGCATCCCATATGGATGCTCGTTTGTGTCCTGGCTGCTCTACTTCCTGTCCAGATCCCTGTTAACAGCCTGAGAAAGCAGTGGATGATGGCCCAAGGACCTGGGCCCATGCCAACATGTAGAAGACCTGGAAGAAGCTCTTGGCTTCAGCCTGGCCCAGCCCTGGCCATTGTGGCCCATCTGGGGAGTGAACCAGCAGAAGGAAGATCTTTCTGTCTCTTCCCCTCTCTCTGTAACTCTGACTTTCAAAATAAATATCAGTCTTAAAAAAAAAAAAGGCAACAAAAAAGACTGGGATGAAGTCCCTTCCTTAGTGTCAAAATGGGTGAAGTTTTCAGTCAATGTCCATGAACATGACACAGAAATAATTTCTGGGATTCCTTACTTTGTATCACTTCAAGGATAAGTAGGGGCTAGTAAGGATTAAGACATTTTCTTTTAAAGTCAATTTGATTTAAAGGATTTTTTTTCCTTTTTTTCTCTAAAAACAGTATTAGTGATATCTGACATCTAGCTTCTGGAAAACATCAGATTTTAGTCTATTCTTCCCCAATGAATTTTTTTTTCCCAATTCATTCCTTTTTTTTTTTTTTTTAAAGATTTATTTATTTTACTTGAAAGTCAGAGTTACACAATGAGAGAAGCAGAGGCAGAGAGAGAGAGAGAGAGAGAAAGGTCTTCCATCTGCTGGTTTACTCCCCAATTGGCCACAGAGGCCGGAGCTGCACTGATCAGAAGCTTCTTCTGGGTCTCCCACATGGGTGCGGGGGCCCAAGGAGTTGGGCCATCTTCTACTGCTTCCCCAGGCCATAGCAGAAAGCTGGATTGGAAGTGGAGTAGCTGGGTCTTGAACTGGTGCCCATATAGGATGCCGGCACTGCAGGCGACAGTCTTATCCACTACGCCACAGAGCCAGCTTCAATTCATTCTTCCTCTCCACTTTACTGGTCACTATAATATCTGATCACACTTTTGTGTTTTTTAAGAAAAGTCTTCAAAGTGAGTCAAACATGGATATGGCAAAGTGTTTCCAAAGCCATAAAAACATACACGCAATGTAAAGATATGCTCTCTGGCTCCCTGGTTTCATTCCTCCAAGCTAACTACTCCTTCCAGTCAATGCTTATAAACAATTCTTAAACATACATAATTTTTTTTTTACAGATTTATTTAATTTACTTGTAAGGCCAGAGTTACAGAGAGAGGGAGAGAGAGAGAGTTTTCCATCTGCTGGTTCACTCCCCAAATGACTGCAATAGCTGGGGCTGGGCCAGGCAGAAGCCAGGAGCTAGGAGCCAGAAACTTCTTTTGGGTCTCCCATATGGGTGGCAGGGGCCCAAGCACTTGGGCCACCTTCTGTTGCTTTCCCAGGTGCATTAGCAGGGAGATGGATCAGAAGTGGAGCAATTGGGACTTGAACTGATGCCATATAGGATGCTGCACTGCAGGCAGTGGCTTACCCCGCTACTCCACAGCACTGGCCTCCAACATACATATTCTTAAAAATACCAACATTCACACATGGTAGCATATTGTGTATGCTGTTGTGAATATCAGTTTTATCATGTAATAATTTATTGTAGAATGCTCAACTATCTAATTATATGGATCTAGCATGATTTGTTCAATGGATATATATTTAGGTTATTTTCTCTCTCAAGGATGGACAGTCATGGTGTTTTCTAGGTTTGCGTATTACAAACAATCCAGTAAACTGATTAATTTATAATTTAATTCTATTTATTAGATTAGCAGTGTATCCTGTATCCCTAGTTTAAAAAACATACTGGGGCAGGCATGATGGTACAGCAGGTTAAGCCACACTTGCACTGACTGTATCCCATATCAGAGTGCCAGTTTGAGACCCAGCTACTCTCATCCAGCTTTCTGCTAATTCATCCTGGGTGGTTATAGGTGACAGTTCAAGTATAAGGGCTCTTTTACATTGGCCATCCATGTGAGAGACCCAGACGGAGTTCCTGACTCCTTGCTTTAGCCTGGCCTCAGCCTGGCCCAGTCTTGGCTATTGTGGGAATTTGGCGAGTGAACCAGAATATCTTTCTCTCTCACTCTCTCTCTCTCTGCCTTTCACATAGACGAAATACAAACATTAGGAAAAAAAAAAAAGAAGATCCTTTAAAAAAAGCATACTATATGTAATCTCTGATAGTTCTCTTCTAAAAATGTTGATTTTTTTTTTTTTTTTACTTCTTTGGCAGTACTTTGCATTTTTTCCCCAGCAGTTCAGTGACCCTGAAAGGGAAATTTCTCAATCCATGTGAAAGTGGGAACATGTTAATTTAGCTAATTCAGGTTTAAAGTCACATCAGCAATAAAAAGGTAGACTCTCTTCTTTAGTTGTTAAATAATTCATCAAATTTGCAACTCTTTTAAAAATCAAAAACTGTCCTACATCAAGCAATGAATAGCTTCAAAGGCATTTCTCTGTAATCGCTATAGATTGTTAATACTCTTCACTTAAAGAGTGCTGGGGAGGCCAGAATTGTGGTGCAGTGGGTTAATCCCCCACCTGTGGCCCTGGCATCCCATGTGGATGCTGGTTCTAGTCCCAGCTGCTCCTCTTCCAATCCAACTCTCTGGGAAAGCAGTGGAAGATGGCCCAGGTGCTGGGGCTTCTGCACCCATGTGGGAGTCTGAGAGGAGGCATCTGGCTCCTGGCTTCAAATCGGCTGATGCAGCCAAGTGGGGGGTGAACTGATGGACGGAAGACCTCTCTCTCTCTTTCTGCCTCTGTCTCTCTGTGTAACTCTACCTCTCAAAAAAAAAAAAAAAAAAAAAAAAAAAAAAAAAAGCTGGGAAAGGGAACTTCAAATGTGGATAAGGACTTACCTGCTTAGTTTCTTCTACTACCCCTCCTGGCACAAGCTTTCCACTGGAAGGGTCCAAGCCCACCTGTCCTGAAACGTAAACGGTCCTGTCGACCTGCACAGCTTGACTGCAAGAAACAGAAAGAAAGAGAGTGTCTACATACAGAAATAAACACTGGACATCAAGCTCACTGCTGAAAGAGGCCTTTGATAGGATACGAAAAGCAGACAGTAAATTAAAAAGTTGAGATACTGGATTTTATTATAATTCAAAACGTTCATCAAAATATAACTTTAAGAACATGAAAAGTCACAGATGAGGAAAATATCTACAAAACACAGATCTTCTAAAAGACTTGTATAATGCATTAATACAAACAATCTAATAAAAAAAAGGGCAAGCGATCTGAACAGATACTTAAAATATTCAAAGAGTTAAGGAGTACCTGAAAGGTGCTCAACATTATCAGTTATTAGAGAAATACAAACCCAAATCACAGATAAACACCAGCACACACACAAAGACGTCACAGATAATAACAAGCCTTGGCACAGAGGTGGAACCACTGGAACATTGTTCCATTGTTGGCAGGAATGCAAAACAGCACAACCACTCTGGAAAACAGCTTGGCCATTTCTGAAAAACTTAAAATACAAACTTAACATGCAATCCAGCAATTCCTTAGTCAACAACTCAAGATCCATGAAAACATACGAGTATGTCCAAAGACTTCACATGACTGTTCAGAACAGTACTATCCATGGCAGCCAGGAAGGAAAAAAAGGAACCACTGATAGATCCAACGAAACACAACATACACACATGTGTACAAAATTCTAGAAAAGACAGAATAACAGCTACAGAAAGTAGATGAGTTGTCGTTTGGGCCAAGGGTGGGCATCGACCACAAGTGAGTATGAGGGAATTTCTGGGGGGTGATGGAAATGCTCTAAAATTTGATGATGGCAGGGGATGCAAGACTTTACATTTACCAAAACTCAGGAGATTTTACATTTAAAATGGGTGATTCTTATAAGTGTCTTACCCCACAACAACAACAAAATGTAATGTCAAGAACATTCTTTCAAAAGTCATCATTCTCGCCGGCGCCGTGGCTCAACAGGCTAATCCTCCGCCTTGTGGCGCCGGCACACCGGGTTCTAGTCCCGGTTGCCCCTCTTCCAGGCCAGCTCTCTGCTGTGGCCCGGGAGTGCAGTAGAGGATGGCCCAAGTGCTTGGGCCCTGCACCCCATGGGAGACCAGGAGAAGTACCTGGCTCCTGCCATGGGATCAGCGCGCTGCGCTGGCTGCAGCGCGCCGGCCGCAGCGGCCATTGGAGGGTGAACCAACAGCAAAGGAAGACCTTTCTCTCTGTCTCTCTCTCTCACTGTCCACTGTGCGTGTCAAAAAAAAAAAAAAAATTATATAAAAAAAAAAGTCATCATTCTCAGCAAAGATTAGTCCTTGCTGGTTGAGGGGTCAATTAAGGATGCACTTTTGAAGGCACACTTTACCTCTGCCAAGTGCTTCATCTTGTAACTGACCTCTTCTGTAATGAAGAAGCTACATTTCAGAATTAGCACAGAAAAAGCACACAGCACACTGATACCCAAGAGAAGCCAAACAATTCAACTAATTCTTTTGTTAAGATTTATTTTATTTGTTTGGAAAAGTTAGAGAGAGAGAGAGAGAGAGGTCTTCCATCTGCTGGTTCACTCCTCAAATGGCTACAACGGCCAGAGCTGAGCCAATCCGAAGCCAGGATCCAGGAGCTTCTTCTGGGTCTCCCACGTGGGTGCAGGGACCCAAGCGCTTGGGTCATCTTCTACTGTTTTCCCAGGCACATTAGCAGGGAGCTGGATTGGAAGTGGAGCAGCTGGGACTTGAATTGGTGCCCAGATGGGATGCTGGCACTCAGGCCAGGGCTTTACCTGGTGGACTACAGCCCTGGCCCACACAATTCAACTTTTTACAGGAAATGTACAAGTGGTCTTCAAAAGGTTCGTGAAAAAATGCATACCCTAAAAAAACTACGCACGGATTTCAACAATGTCTGCACCAACTTTTGGTGCAAGCAAGTAAAAAATGTTTATTTTAGGGGCCAGTACTATGGCGCAGCGGGATAATGAATCAGTGAATGGGAAGTGGTTAGTGAACCAGTGGATGGGAAGACCTCTTGCTCTTTCTCTAACTCTGCCTTTCAAATAAGAGAAGCAATCTGAAACAACAACAACAAAGAATCCTACTACCCACAGACAAGTTGTTAGGTTCCAGAGTATCTGGAACAGTGCAAAGGGGAGTGTGTTCCTTACAGGCCAAAGGGTGATCACACTTTCAAAAGCATTCTAATAATAATTCTCACATCATCATCTATACCATGTTTCAAAAATGTACAACCATGTGGACAGTGTGCCAGCAAAATGGAACGAGGCAACAGCAACGTGATACTGAAATCTCTCCAGGTTCAGGTCTCACACACCCTGAAATGTGCTGTGCTGAGCAATTACTGACAACACCCCACACATCCCAAAGCCAGGGCCTCAAAGTTCAGCTTATTTGAATTCTTCTTGGAGGGAACCCAACATTTTCAGAGTGTACTCACTACAAATTCTGTGCATAAAACTGTTTCCAACAGGTTCTTAAAACATGTCCAAGTAATGTTCTCAGGATACGACTAGTTAGAATTTTCCTTTTAATGTTGATATTGTAAAGTAGCACTATTTCCAGTGGCCTTGTACCAACTCTGAATACAGAACACACAGGAAGCCCAACGCCCTGGCAAGTCTCCACGCAACGAAGCAGGCTCTTGGCTCCTCTCTCGTTGCACTGGCACACTCGAGCAATGATTCCCCTGCTTTCTGCCTGCGGCTTTACCAACACAGTTACCTCTGCCTCCTAGCCCAGCGGAGTATCTCGGTCACACTCTCTCCTAACAAAGGGTGCACAGTATCTCTATATAGGTTGTGGACGGTGCATGCTTTTAGCAGGCTCCAGGACAAAGCCTCTCTTACAGTCGCTCTGATTTTTGTTAAGAGTTACTTTTGCTCTCAATGAAAACAGGGTTACTCTGAATGCTGCCACTGGGTGACTGAGGGAGGAGGAAAGATGACTGATTTCTACTTACATTAAATTACCCCTTAACTATTCTGACTCTCCTCCCCGACTTTCTACCAGAATTAATACCATCATTCTCTTACAAAATAAAGTTTATATCTTTGGTTTAGCATTGGAAACCCCCACAACCTGAACCCTGTTAAAATCTAATTTTTTATTGGTCATGGTCTTATTTAATTCCCTAATCTTATGAACTAGTGCTATTATGCCCACTTTACTTGTCTTAAGCAAACTAGGTGAGTTTAAGTCACTCTGCAAGAACCAAAACAAAAATTCCAATCTAAAGTCCAATTCGACAGGATTTCCTCAAGGATCAAACATACTAAATCCCAGTTCTTCCTTTTCAATTCTCTTTCAATTTTTCTAGGTAGGGGATGGCAAACTAAACGACTAAACCTGGGTTCTGAAGCTCATTGCCAGAATTCAAGTTTGTTACAACACTTGGTGGTGTGCCCTTGAGCAACTTATTTAACCGGCGTGCATGAATTTCTTCATCTGAAAAATGGGGACTGTAAGAGTGACTGCGCACATAAAGTACTTCAAACACTGCCTAGTGTTGAGTAAGTATCAATAAATGTTAGCAATTGTGACTTCAATTCTGATTACATTAAGGGAGAAAAAAATTACCAGTTTTTTTTTAAGAAAACAAGTTTAAAGACACGTAAGCTGGCCGGCGCTGCGGCTCACTAGGCTAATTCTCCGCCTTGCGGCGCCAGCACACCAGGTTCTAGTGCTGGTCGGGGTGCCGGATTCTGTCCCGGTTGCCCCTCTTCCAGGCCAGCTCTCTGCTATGGCCAGGGAGTGCAGTGGAGGATGGCCCAGGTGCTTGGGCCCTGCACCCCATGGGAGACCAGGATAAGTACCTGGCTCCTGCCATCGGATCAGCGCAGTGTGCCGGCCATGGCGGCCACTGGAGGGTGAACCAAGGGCAAAAGGAAGACCTTTCTCTCTGTCTCTCTCTCTCACTGTCCACTCTGCCTGTCAAAAAAAAAAAAAAAAAAAAAAAAGAAAAAAAAAAGACACGTAAGCTTTAAGAGAAAGTAGGCCCCAGTATCCAGCCAGAATTTTAATAACACTTTTTAATTTTTCTTTTCTACTTGTTGGGTTGTTTTGCACTGTTGTGAAGTTTCCTTTCAAAATTAATTTGTTAAACTGAAGGAGCCAGTTCAAAGAAATGTGTCAAATATATTAAAAGTGGTCCAAAGATTTGGTTAAGAAAAAAAAAAGGAATAAAGAAAAATGGCACCGGAATTACTAAAACTTCCTCTGCAAATCTTTATGCCATTCCTCCTTCCACCTTCATGTCTCAATCCAGTCATTCCCTCTCAGGAATGCCCTTTACCCCATGGCTTCCCCAAAAAGCCCTTAAATAATTAATTTATAAACCAAACTACTATAAATGGCAAACCCAGCCTTCAGAACCCAGCTCAAGGTCTCCCTACCTCCAACAAGAATCTTTCTAAAAATCTTTTTCTTCCTCTGGCCCTGGTCAGAAATACACCCACCCAGGGTAGACGTCTCGGACAACACACATACATTTAGCAAGAGCGTGCAGGGCAATTTTAGAAAATGATCTACACAGCGCTTTGGGCAAGTTCTTGATGTTTTATTAGCGGGAAATCAGCAGGGGCAATGAATTAATAAACTCTAGCGCCATTTCTATGCTGTAAAAACCAGAGGGTTCTGGAGCGACGACTCCCGGGACAGGGGCAAAGACCCGCAGCGCGGGCTCCGGGGCCACCCTCTTGGGGCTCCCAACTCGCCGGGGAGTCTCCGGCTGCGCTGCATGGCCTGTTTCCTCGCGTGTTTGATGGGGTTGGCCTGCAGAACCCCGAGGCTCACTTGGGCTTCGACCCTAGGGACCCCAGCTGCAAGTCATCGACCCTGGCCCCCCGGGGTCTATTGGTGCTCCCCTCCCACAAGACACATTACCTGTAGGGACCAATGGCCGCTGGGGCTTTTGCAGTGCTTATCACCTTTCTGACCAGGGACGACATGGTTAGTCCGTGTTCTCGCGCAGCTCGTCTGGAAGCAGCGGCTCCCGCGCCAGCACCAGACCAACCGGACTGACCAGCCCCGGGGCAGCGTCTCAGCTCCCAGGGCGCTCGCCCGGGGCCGCGTGCGCTCGGCATTCTGGGAGCTGTAGTCTCGGCGCGACTCCAGGCCACGTGGAGGAAGCGGCCAGGCTGACGCATGCGCCTTTGGGCCCGCCTGCCGCGCGCGTCTTCTCGGTGGGGCTGCGGCAGGACCTTGTCATTCTGACCCGGGAACCCTACGGCGTCTGGCAGGTAGGTCGTGAGGGCGAGTGCCTGCCGGGGTCCACGAGTTTGTGTCTTCCAGGGTGTGGGGCAGCCTCGAGCCCGGCGCCGGCGCCCTGACCCGGCTGCTCGCCAGTCCTCTAAGCCTCGGCTCGACTCATCTTGGATCCGTGGAGGCTGCGCCCGGGGCCCCTGTTCCCCGCCTGGAACCCTCTTGAGTCCATGCGCCGGAGCCCCCTGCTTCTATCTTTGCCCCTCGTGGCCTCGCCGCGCGTCGGCCGTCGGGGGAGTGGGCCTGCTTCGCGTCTTCTGCCAGCCTGCAGGACGGGGTGGGTCGTCCAGGGGACCCCGCGGCGCTCTGGGCGGTGTGCAGCTCCTCGCCGCTCGCCAGTTCCTTTCTCCGGAATGCTCCGGCTTCCCCAGTTCTCTTTTGACTTGAACACAGCCCTCACGGTTGGGATCCGACTTCAGAGGGAGGATGGTGCCTTGGTCTCGGTCGCGGCCCCGTGGCTGGTCTCTGGGCAGGTCACGCTGTATGAGAGGGGATGCTACGTGGCTAAGCATCTCGTGTCTCGTTAACATTGTGCTGTCGGTGCGCTTCACTCCTTTTATGCGGTGTGCGTGTTCAGCAAGTAAGTATTGAGCGTCTACTGTGTGCAAGGCCTTCTTCCAGGGTCTGGGGATGCAGCATTAGAAAAGATGAGACCCACGTCCCGCCTGCTTCCACGACACCATACAGGACAATCCCTTTTATTCCCTCACATTTTGCCTTACCTCCTGTTAGAGTTGTGGAGTTCCTCCTGAGATTCAAGAACCGCAGGATCTTTTGGATTGATTTACGACTTCAGCCTGGAATAAAAGACCTCACATCCCCTTGCCTTGTACTCTGTTCCCGTACCAGGCCCAGGTTGTCCTCCTGAACTCACCCAGTAGAGTCCTTGGTACTCTTTCTTCCCTGTAGATCCAAATTCCAACTGAAATCCTGTTTTGTTCTGTTTTGTTTTTTTTTTTTTTCCTGCTGAGTCACACACACCCCTCCCCCTCCTTGTCCAGATTTTTGTTGTGCTAAACTGCAGATTTTTACCATTTTATTATATGTGGTCTTATTCTCTGGTTGTTTTGTGTTTTAAGGGCAGTAAATGGAGCCAGACTACCTGGTTTGCATCCCAGCACAATCGCAAGCTTAGTAGGCCTGTGTGTGGAGGGGTGGCATTTAACCTTTCAGTATTTCAGTTTCTTCAGTTGTAAAGTGAGGATAATATAGTACCCCCTTGCTGAATTGTGAGAAGTGGGTGAATAAATGAATAAGCATGTAGAGGGGTCAGTGCTGTGGCACAGCGGGTTAACACCCTGGCCTGAAGCTCCAGCATCCTATACGGGTGCTGGTTCCAGACCTGGCTGCTCCACTTCCCTTCCAGCTCTCTGCTATGGCCTGAGAAAGCAGTAGAAGATGGCCCAAGTGCTTGGGCCCCTGCATATGCATGGGAGACCCAGAAGAAGCTCCTGGCTCCTGGCTTCCAGCCATTTGGGGAGTGAACCATCGGATGGAAGACCTCTCTCTCTCTCTCTCTCTCTCTCTCTCTCTCTCTCTCTCTCTCTCTCTGCCTCTCCTCTCTGTGTAACTCTGGCTTTCAAATAAATAAATAAATCTTAAAAAAAAAAAAAAGTAAGCATGTAGAATGGTGCTTGGCACATATGAGGGGGTATTCAGAAAGTTTGTGGAAAATGTGTGTTAAGAAATACTATTGTGCATAGATTTGAAAATTTTGGCCATCAAATTTATCTTTTTAAAAATATTTATTCAAGAGGCAGAGAAAGACACAGAGAGAGCTGCCATCTGCTGGTGCCAGCAATGACCCAGCCTGGGCTGAAGCAGGAGCCAGTAACCCAGTCTGGTTCTCCCATGCAGGTGAAGGAACTCAGGCACCTGAGCCATCACGCACTGCCTCTGAAGCGGGGTCCATATTTGTAGGAAGCTGGAATCAGAAGCTAGAGCTGGAACTCAGACCTCTTATGGAATGTGGGCATCTTAACTGCTGAGACCAAACATTGGCCTCTTAAATTTACCTTTTAATTCTATTTTCAATGATCTTTTGAAGTCCCCTTCTCACTGTTAGCTGCCTAAGATGGCTAAATTAAGGAGAGAGATCACATCCTTACACTAGTTTGTTAGTACACAGCAGGAAACTATCAGCCACATATTGGGTATTCCAAAACTTGTTACACGTAGTTAACTGGTAGTTAGAGGTGGTTTTTAAATTCACCATACCATCTTTTTAAGTAAGGAGCACTCAAAAACAAAAGGAAGGTGTTGGGGAGGGGTCATGGCACAGAGCTGAGGGTTGGGACACCTGCATCCCATAGCTGAGTTGTGTTCCAGCTGCTCTGCTTCCAATCCAGCTCCTTGCTGATGTGCCTGGGGTGGGCAGAGGCAAGGGGCAGTGGATGTTGTCTTGAGTACTTGGATTCTTGCAGCCCATGTGGGAGACCTGAATGGAGTTTCTGGCTCCTGCCTTTGGCCTGGCCCAGCCCTGGCTGTTGCAAGCATTTGGGGAATGAAGATTTCTCTCTCTCTGTCACTCTGCCTTCCAAAGAAATAAGTAAATCTTAAAAAAAACAAAAGGTTTGTAGAAAAGGGGCAGGCAATGTAGCACAGCAGGTTAAGCAGCCATTTGGGATGCCCACATCCCATATTGGAGTACCTGGGATCAGTGGATCCAGCTTCCTGCCAGTGGGCCCCCTGGGAGGCAGTAGATGATGTCTCGAGTATTTGGGTCCCTACTACTCATATGGGAGACCTGGATGGAGTTTTTGGCTTCTAGGTTTGACCTGGTCCAACCCTGGCTATTGGAGGAATTTGGGGAATGAACCAATGGATGGAAGATCTCTCTCTCTCTCTCTCTTTGTCACTGTTCCTTTCAAATAAATAAAAGTAATTAAATTTCTAATGACAACAAAAAGAATACTACCCTGGGAACACTTGCTCTGCTCAGAATTAGAATGACCCAGAGGCAGGTTGGTGCCAGAGGATTAGGGTGACCTTGAAAAATGATGTTTCTAAGTTTGGGGCTTTGTTCAGCTTGGTAGTTAGGTGTGGTTAGGACAATCCTGGGTCGTGTTGGTGTGACTGGCTCTGGCTTTTCCTGCTGGTGTACACTCCAGTAATTGGCTTCCTGCCACCCATGTGGGAGAGCTGGATTGAGTTCCCTGCCTTTTCTCTGTTTATCTGTCTCTCTGCCCCTCAACCAAATAAAAATTTTAAAAATAGAGTGGCTACTTTGGATTAGCAGTGGTGCCCAAACAGTTCCAGCGGCAGAAAAGAATAAATATAGTATGTGCCTTATGATGTCTGAGGATTGGGCTAATAAGAGCTTCCAGAAGGAATCTTAAGTCTTAACAATCAAGTCATTTTTACCTCTGTTCTATTCTTGATATTAATCACTTGTGTTTGCTTTCATGTTCATTCATTTTGTCAAAATGTTACTGGGCACAATAGCGGAAAGCTGGAATCAGAAGCCGAGTAACCGGGACTCCAACTGGCACTCTGATAAGGGATGCAGATGTTGCAAGCAGTGGCTTAACCTGCTGAGCCACAACACCAGCCCCTCCATGTACTTTAAGAAACAATTTTTTGTTCTTTTTTTTTTTTTTTTTTTGATTTGAAAAGCAGAAGGACAAAGAGAAACAGAGTCTTCCGTCTGCTGGTATTAGTGAATGGGTGGTGGTTAATTTAGTGGCCCTCAGTGGGAATGGTGCAGATCACTACTGGGCATTTTAGAAGTTTGCGTGGGTGTTTTGGTTGATATAACAATTGAGACAGAGGTGTTAGACATTCTGTTCTGTGCAGAAAGATTTCATAACAGCATTGATTCATGCAGCTTTAATGTAGAATGAATTTTCTAGGACTGTAATAAATCAGAGCCAGTTTGTACTGTTCTTTTTGTGGTAGTGTTCACCAGTATGGAAAATTCTGTCATCCGTGGCATTGTCACCTCTTTGGGACACTAGTTCTCCACATCTGTGTTGCTTTACCTTTGAGGCTGAGCATTCATGTGGAGGAGGACGTAAAGACCAATATTAAAATGTTCTGAAGACAGCTTGGCAAATATCTGCCACACTGAGCTTCCTTACCTCCCGGTGTCTCCATGTCGCCCCTGCAGTAAGCACTGGGGGTAATGACAGGTGCATGGGGAGGCGAACGTCAGCACTCTTCTCCATCTTCATGCATTGTGCCAAAGCTTGTGCTGCTGCCTCGGTTCTTGTGGGTATCCTCTGGGTTCAAAAGCTCTATTTTTGTGATGTCGTGTAGTACCACAGTGATGGTGAAATACTAAGATACAGAAATATGTATTACTTTATTAAAATTACTTTCCAGTTCTTTATATTATAGTTAGGGCATATATATGACAAAGCATGTTGTTGATAAGTTATGTATCTAGTAGATTGTGTTACTAATGAATTTATTTCAACAGAAAATGGATGTTTCAAACTGAATCAGTACAAACAAAGAGTGTTGAGTTTGCGAGTTAACTGGGTAAATCAGGCACTAATAGGTTTCTGTCATTTATTATTCAAATCAAAATTGTTATTTGTTACTGTTATAAGTTAAAAATATAGTTGGTCCCGTCTCAGTAGTAGAAATGGGAACATCGAGGATTTATGACCAGTTTTTATGGAGGTTATCCTTGAGAGAGGTCTCCCATCTGCTGGTTCACTCCCCAGATGGCCGCAATGGCCGGAGCTGAGCTGATCTGAAGCTGGATCCAGGAGCTTCTTGCAGGTCTCCCACACGGGTCCAGGGGCCAAAGCACTTGAGCCATCTTCCACTGCTTTCCCAGGCACATTAGCAGGGAGCTGGGTTGGAAGTGGAGCAGCTGGGACTCGAACTGACTCCTGTATGGGATGCTGGCACCGCAGACTGGGGCTCTAACATGCTGCCCAACAGTGCCGGCCCTGGTCAGCTCTTATTTCACCTAAGAATCAAGATAAAATGTTGCAACTCTTTTTTTTTTTTTGGCGGGGGGGGGTGGGGTGATGTCTCGTTTTCTTATCTCACCGCATTTTTCATTCTTGCAGCAGACTTTGTGCAGTGTCAGCATCTGTGTGTGATTTAATTATTTGGCAACAGAAACTAGAAGGTACCAATAAGATCTCTCCCATCAAAAAATTTATTTTTTTTTTGTTGATGAAGGTTTTGTGTTAATACAAATCCATGATCTCCTTGGAATATCTGCTGTAGCTCAATGTCATGATAATATTTTGGTATCATCAATCCAAATGAACATTTGTTATATTGGGGAATGCAGTTTCGACTCACATAGTCATTAGATTTATTTTTATTTTTAAGTGAAAATTTCCTCTCTATACTAAACTTGTCTCTTCCTTTCCAGAAATGTCTAATGCAAAAGAAAGAAAACATGCCAAGAAAATGAGAAACCAGCCCACCAATGTGACTTTGTCCTCTGGCTTTGCGGCTGAAAGAAGCATGAAGCACCATATCGGAGGTGGGAAACCTTTCAATGCTCAGAAACAAGGTAAGATAGCACACGATGGTCTCTCTGCACCCATTGAGACCTAACTGCTGTTGTCAGCTTCTCTTGATCATCATTATCTAAATAATGATTAAAATAATAAAAACATTTTTCTCTGAGCAGGCGAGTTTGCGTACTTGCTGAAGTTTATTTGTAACCCCCAAATCCATACTTGTGGGGTTTCGGTGGTCGTTTGTGGAAATGTACAGAGCTGGAAGACTTTTGAGTTGCCCCTTGTGCCCATTCCCGGCTGAGGACAGAGCCCTTCAGGCAGCTGCACTTCTGACTAGGGGTTGGAGCTCTGCTGTTGCGTGGCCTCACTCCAGGCACTTAATACTTCTGAACTCTTGCATGAAAGTAGAGAAAATGAGCTCCACCATGATGAGCTGCTTTTGGTATTTAGATTGCATTCTATGTGAGCTTGAGATGTACACATGTTCCCCCTCGGAGCAGTGGTTCAGTATTCACTAATTCAGTGGTCGCTAGGACTGTAGAGAACATTACTATGAATAGTGAATAGTAACCCTGTGTGTTTTAGAGTTGATATATCTTATTCCTACCTTAACATCAATTATTATTAAATTACACATCTGTATTTCCTAGGTGAAGTACAGTACAGTCTTCATCTCTGCATTGAACTTGTGCTGATTTTAGAATCTTATGAGGTGATGGGAAGGGGTGCCAGTTGTTCAATGGGGCAGCAGTAGAAAATGCCAGCAAAAGCTGGTAACCTAGAACTTGTTTGGAATCCTTTAAATAACAGTGTGTGTTGGGTCTGATTGAATAAATTTTAGATTCAGATTCCTAGGACCTGGGTTCAGATCCTATAGTTGGTATCTACCATGCCATGTGGAAGTCCCTTCATGTGTATTTACTCATTAAAACCTCATAATGACAAACCTTGTTACTGCTTCCAGATTATAGTGGCTTAATCATTAACACCACAGTGGAAATAAGCAAGAGCCCTGTAAAATTAACCATTGTTCTCCCCCGCTTGAGACAGACATTTGATGTTATCCTAAGGTCAGAATGCTATCAACATCCAGATGTTTGAATAGAGACTTTACTTTTAATTCTTTCTCTGATTTAGCACAGTGGCTGTCAACCTGAGTGGTTAAAACTGAATATACGAAATCATGTGGATTACATATTATGTAAGGGTGGGTTTTTTGGCTGCTGTAGTAAGATAACATAAACTGGGTAGCTTCTAAATAATAGAAATGTTTTTCTCCCAGTTCTGGAGGCTGGGAAGGCCAGGACCGAGGTGCTGTCAGATTTGGGGTCTGGAGAGGATTTGCATTTTGGTTTACAGAGGCTGCCTTCTCACTGTGTCCACACCAGCTGATGGGGCTTTTCTTATAAAGGCACTGTTCCCATTCATGGGGGCTCTACCCAGGTGACCTAACCGCCTCCCAAAGGCCCTGCCTCGTCATATCATCCACTTGGGGTTAGACTTTTCTTTTTTAAAGATTTATTTATTTTTTTGTAGGTCAGAGTTATATAGAGGGAGAGACACAGAGAGACAGAGGTCTTCCATTAGCTGGTTCACTCCCCAAATGGCTGCCATGGCCAGGGCTGTGCCAGGCCAAAGCCAGGAGTCAGGAGCTTCTTCTAGATTTCCCATGTGGGTGCAGGGGCCCAAGTACTTGGGTCTTCTTTCATTTCTTTCCTAGACACATTAGTAGGGAGCTGGATCAGAAGTGGAGCACCCAGGACTTGAACCAGCATCCATATGGGATGCTGGCACTGCAGGCCATGGTAGCTTTACCTGCTATGCCACAGTGCCAACCCAGGGTTAGACTTTTTTTTTTTTTTTTTTTGGACAGGCAGTTAGACAGAGAGAGAGTGAGAGAGACAGAGAGAAAGGTCTTCCTTCCATTGGTTCACCCCCAAAATGGCTGCTATGGCCAGTGCGCTGCGCCGATCCAAAACCAGGAGCCAGGTGCTTCCTCCTGGCCTCCCATGCGGGTGCAGGGCCCAAGCACTTGGGCCATCCTCCACTGCCTTCCGGGGCCACAGCAGAGAGCTGGACTGGAAGAGGAGCAACCGGGACAGAATCTGGCACCCCAACTGGGACTAGAACCTGGGGTACTGGTGCCGCAAGCAGAGGATTAGCCTAGTGAGCCACATGCTGACCAAGGGTTAGACTTTTAACACATACATTTTGGGGTGAGGCACAAACTCAGGCATTAACAGGAAACTGTAGATGGGGTTGTTTTCCTTGTATCTGTTTATATCCAAGTTTCTCTATATGTCATACTGACATGATTACCTAGTGTGCTGGCACCTAGCTTTGTGACCTCCCTCCTGGAGATCCTGCCTCTTTGAAAAGAAATAGCAATAGCCACTTTACAGGGTGATTGACCAGTATAGCCACCCAGCAAATGTTAGTTCTCCCCTACGATCCTTATTCCTGGTAAGAGTGACATTTCTTCTTGTTTCCTTTTTGAAAACCTACTAGAGCCTCACTCTGGAACTACACGACAGCGGCAAACCAGAATGACCCCCCACTCACTGTCTGAGCCTGACGGAAATGAGCTGTGTTCTTCCAAAGTCACGTTTAAGAAAAAGGGAGGCTGGAAAGCAGGCCCTGAGGGCACTTCCCAGGAGATCCCCAAGTACATAACCGGTGGGTGTCTGTCTGATGCAGTCTGTTGGAGGTGTGAGTGCCTTGTTTCTGGTGCAGCCGTGTGCCCGCAGAGTGCCCTCTCCCTCCTCTCCCCTCTGCCCCTTCCACTCCAGGCCCTCCTCACCTCCAGTCCAGACTTTTTTTTTAAAGCTTTATTTATTTATTTTAAGATTTTTTTTATTTATTTGAAAGGCAGAGTTACAGAGAGAGATCTTCCATCCACTGGTTCACTCCCCAAATGGCTACAATGCCTAGGGCTGGGCCAAGCAAAACCAGGAGCCAGGATCTTCTTCCGGGTCTCCCAAATGCGTGCAGGGGCCTAAGTATTGGGCCATCTTCTGCTGCTTTCCCAGGCGCATTAGCAGGGAGCTGGATCAGAAGTGGAGCAGTCAGGACTCGAACCAGTTCCTATAAGGAATGCCGGATCTGCAGGTTGCAGCTTTACCCGCTACATGACAGCACTGACCCTTGGATTTCCATTCTTGAGGTTCTCTTCTCTTACTCCTCTTGCAAGTGCTTATTTGTGAACTGTTACTCTCTGCACCCCTGTCCCTTCCTCCTGTAAATGTGCCATCCACACTCCTTGGGACTGCATTCTCCAAAGATGGAACCAAATGTAATAATTGCAGTGGCAACCAAGACCTCCCTTTAAAGGGCCTGTGGCCAGGCTTTCTGGCCTCATCTGTCATGTCCTCATCACTCCCATCTCCTCTATCACACAAACCCGTGTTCCTTGTGTACACCTGAGATGGTTCTTCTGGTCCTGCTCAGTGCCTTTTTGGAGCAATTTACAGAAGTTTCCCTGTTACACTGTTTACTCTTCAAAAAACAAGAATCTGTATTTCGATAAAGAAAACCAATAATAGACATACATGAAGGGGCTTCAAAAATGTTCACGAAAAAATGGGATGAAGATATAATGTGCCTTTTCCATGAAGTTTTTGAAGTCACTAAGATTTGGAAAAGGCAGAAAATAATAAGGGAAAATGCCCTGTAGTCAAAAGCAGTGTTAACATTTTGTTTCCCTCTGTGATTACTGCACCTAAAAATAGCTGTGACCATATTGTGTGTATATATACTGCATGGAATGTATTGCATGAAGACTCCTGTTTTTAAAAATTTGTAAAATTGTTTTCAAACTAATTTTTTTAAGATTGATTTATTTATTTGAAAGAGTTACAGAGAGAAAGAGAGAGAAGAAGAAGAGGAAGAAACAGAGAGAGAGATCTTCCATTCGCTGGTTCATTCCCCAGATGGCTACAACTGAACCAGGACCTTCATCCGGGTCTCCCATGTGGGCGGCAGAGGCTCAAGGACTTGAACTGCCTTTTACTGCTTTTCTCAGAACATTAGCAGGGAGCTGGATCAGCAGTGGAGCAGTGAGGACTTGAACCGACATCCAACAGGCCCATTCATTTGCAGGCAGTAGCATTACCTGCTATGCCACAATACCGGCCCCTAAACCAATTTTTCTCATTAGAAAAATAAAACTGAATGCTTATAGAAAACTTAAACTAAAGTTAGTTGATGAAGAACAGTCAGACAGTGTTGTTAGCACAGGAATAACCACCATCAGTGTTCATCTGAGAGGGGGCTTGGGGTGCTGGAGGAATTTCAAATCTGTCTTCCTTCTGAAATCCAGCCAAAAAAGCAGTGTGCATTCAAGACTTGTGTGCAGTGACTCTCTCCTTTTCTTCGACAGCTTCTACCTTTGCCCAAGCACGGGCTGCTGAAATCAGAGCTATGCTGAAAGCTGTGACCCAGAAGTCTTCAAACTCACTGGTCTTCCAGACCCTGCCTCGGCACATGAGACGGAGAGCCATGAGCCACAACGTCCGACGCCTTCCTCGCCGATTACAGGAAATGGCCCAGAAAGAGGTGGGAACTGCACTTGGTACCACTGTTCAGGGTAGAGGTCCGAGAAGAAATGGAGAGATATTGATCTAACAATCTATTAAAATGAAAAACCAGGAAAAACACATTCCTTATGGCATGCTTTTGGGGGTGGAGGTGGGGGTGGGGATAGTGGTAGTGGTGGTAGTGGCAGAGGCACATTTGATGCAATCATTCAGTCCTGCCCTTCCAACTCCCAGGCCAGATTTGCAGGCAGTTCAGTATTACAGCTGCTGTCAGATGCAGCATTTGGAATTCCTGTCTTTTAATGGTGCTGAATAGTTGATGTTTCCCTCCTGGATTTAAAATGAGATTCTGACCCTCTTACTGGGTAGACAGTTTTGGTTCAGTGATTTGGAGATGTGGCCAACTTGGGGTTGGAAGGTAAAAAGTACAGCATTAATACCTACTGTTTGCCTTTTCCAGGGTTGAAAACTTGAACTTTGTTTTAATTTTTGTACAATTCTAGTGGTGTTTTGGCTTCAGCAAAATTCTGGACCTGAACATTCTCTGAGACAATTTAAGCTACCCATGTCTTTTTTTTTTTTTTTTAAGTAGAGTTCAACACATGTCATGTTGATTTATTTATATTTTATTTGAAAGGCAGAAACAGGCTGAAGCCAAATTTTTCAATCCAGGTCTTCCATGCGGTTGGCAGACATAAGTACCCGAGCCATCACTGGCTACCTCCCGTGTTCATCAGCAGGAAGCTAGCTTGGAAATAGAGCGGCCTAGGCACTCTGATATGGGACGTGGGCATCCCAAATGGCATCTTAACCATTGTGCCAAATACCTGCTCTGCTTCTCACATCTTTACTGATTGTTTAGAATTTATTTATTGAGCAGTCTTCTATATACCGATCCTGTTTGGGTGGGGTTAGAGTTCAACACAACAAAGTCCTTATCTTTATATGACTCAGAACTAACAAGAAAGAATTTTTTTTTTCTTAAAAATTTAGCTTAGCTGTGGAAGAAATTGAGAGTGCAAATTAACCAGGAATTTTGTACTTTCTAGATTTAATGGAAAGTCTGTTTCCCAGTGATAACTTTCAGCATTTGTCTGTCAGTGGGTTTTTCCCACTGTTGTGTTTTGGTTTTAAGTTTTTGGGTTTAATTACAGTGTTCCAGGTTGAAATGACAATAAGCCAGCTTTTGATTTGGTCTCTTTTGCTCTCTAATGTTAATAGTTGACCATTTTGTAAGTATCCTAATCTTCACGGTCCATGCAGTTAGTGGTAGAACTGTGCTTCCTTCCTAGCTTTGCCTGACTCTTATATGTTCACTCTTCCCCTTGTTGTCTCTCTTCTCTGCTTACCACCAAGATAAAAAATTAAGCAAACTTAATGAAATCTTTAGTTTCCACTTAATCTAAAGTTAGCTGTTTGAACTCCTGATGTTGAGTTTTGTTCTGAGGTGCTGACAAGCTGGGATCTGTCTCTCTTTGTGAAACCGTAGGCTGAGAAAGCTGTACATCAGAAAAAAGAACACTCGAAAAACAAATGCCATAAAGCTCGAAGATGTCACATAAACCGGGTGCTGGAATTTAACCGTAGACAAAAGAAGAACATGTGGTTGGAAACTCATATCTGGCACGCCAAACGCTTCCACATGGTCAAGAAGTGGGGCTACTGCCTGGGCGAGAGGCCGACAGTCAAGAGCCACAGAGCCTGCTATCGAGCCATGACAAGCCGCTGCCTCCTGCAGGTGCGCTTTTCCGCCGGGTTTTACACCTTTTCAAATGGAGATTTTTATTTGTTTTCATTTTATTTATTTTTAACAATGTATTTCATTTATTTGAAAGGTAGAGTTCCAGAGAGAGGGAGAGAGAGAGAGATCTTCCATCTGCTAGTTTATTCCCCAACTGGCTGCATGGCCCTTGGTGTTCTAGGCCAAAGCCAGGAGGCAGGAGCTTCATCTGGATCTCCCATGTGGGTGCAGGGACCTAAAGATTTGGGCCTTCTTCCACTGCTTTCCCAGGCACATTAACAGGGAGCTGGATTGGAAGTGGAGTAGCCGAGACCTGAACTGCCGCCCATATAGGATGCCAACTTTGTAGACAGTGGCTTAACCCGCTACACCACAAAGCCAGCTCCCCAATGTAGACTTTTAGAATAGTTCACGGTATGCCAAAGTCCTATCTGTGAGCTTGTCCACTTTATTTATTTATTTATTTTTTAAGATTTTATTTATTTATAGACATAGAGAGGGAGAGACAGAGAGAAAGGTCTTCCATCCACTGGTCCACTCCTCAGATGGCTGCAGTGGGACAGAGCTGGGCCAATCCGAAGCCAGGAGCTTCTGGGTCTCCCATGCAGGTTCAGGGACCCAAGCACTTGGGCCATCTTCTACTGCTTTCCCAAGCCGTAACAGAGCAGCCGGGACTCGAACCAGTGCCCATCTGGGATGCTGGAGCTGCAGGCGGAGGCAGGCGGAGGCTTAGCCTGCTGTACCTCGGCACTGGCCTCTATTTATTTATTTTAAGCTTTTAATTTATTTTCATTTTATTGGAATGACAGAGAGAGAATGAGAGAGAGCTACCATTTGCAAATGCCTGCATCAGCCAGGGCTGGGCTAGGGAGAAGCCAGGAGCAAGGTGGAGGATTAGCCTAGTGAGCCGCGGCGCCGGCCTTTGCAGGATTTATTATGTCTTGCCTAACTGACTTTGTTTTCTCACGTTAGGTAGATTTTGGGGATGAATAATCCTTATAAGCAGTTGTTTTAGGACTTAAAACATTTTAAAAATTATGCCAAAGATCTTTTTTTTAAAAAAAAAAAATTTATTTATTTATTTGAGAGGCAGAATTCTAGGTGAGAGAGGAAGAGTCAAAGAGAGAGATCTTCCATCTGCTGGTTCACTCCCCAAGTGGCCACAATGGCTGGATCTGGTCTGAGCCAGGATATCTTCCAGTTCTCCCACGTGGGTACAGGGACCCAAACACTTGGGCCATCTTCATTGCTTTCCCAGGTGCATTAGCAGAGAGCTGGATTGGAAGTGGAGCAGCCCACCCCAGAAGCAGCAGTTTTTATACCCTATTTAGAACCTGCCTTTGATTATGAGATAAAACATGGATTTTTCAAGTAAGGCACTGATTTTGATTGAAATTAGTTTAAGAATATTTGTTAATGTAATAGGAATGGGTGGTTTTCAGATTTCAACTCACCAAAAAGCTAGCTTTAGCAGTTTGTTCTGTGTTTTGGATGTCCAGAAGTTTTCTGATTTGGATTTGGCTTCTTAGCACTTTTGCCAGAGGTATGTTCTTAGGTATTTTGTTATGTTTCCCCTTTTATACAGGATTTATCCTACTACTGTTGTTTGGAGTTGAAAGGCAAAGAGGAAGAAATACTAAAGGCACTTTCTCAGATGTGTAGCATGGACACAGGTAATCTTATTTCAAAGCTGGGTTGTATGTTACTTTTGTATATTTGCTCGTTTCATGAACAAGTATATACTGGAAGCTTTTTGGAATTTACGCATAGATAAAAATGGGTGAGACAGTTCTTGTTTCCCATGAGCGTGTTAAGAAATTCGGGGTTGTATTTAAATCATGTGTAACATGTCAAGGGTGGAGTAGGAGATTGTTGTTCTGACGGAGTGAAGAAACTTCTCTCTTAGGTAGGGAGAAACTCAAAACTCATTAAATTAAGAAATTTAATTCTCATTCATTTAATAATTATTATTTTAAGATTTTATTTATTTACTTAAAAGAGTTACAGAGAGGCAGAGAGAGAGAGAGAGAGAAAGAGAGAGAGAGAGAGAGGTCGTCTATCCACTGGCTCACTCCCTAAATCACCGCAGCAGCCAGAGCTGGGCCAATCTGAAACCAGGGACCTGGAGCTTCATCTGGGTCTGCCACGTGGGTGCAGGGGCCCAAACACTTGATCTGTCTTATGCTGCATTCCCAGGCACACCTGCAGGGAGCTGGATGGGAAATGGAGCAGCTGGGACTCGAACCGGCATCCATATGGGATGCTGGCACTGCAGGTAGTGCTACACCACAGCACCAGCCCGTTAAAACATATTTATTGAGAACTTCCTGTATGCCAGGCTTTCATCTAAGCAGGGATCCACACCAAAGCTTCATCTGCTGTGCAGACTGACAGTGAATAGGCAGTGTGGCTCTCAAGATACTTTCCTGTATTCTCAACCCTGAGGATCATGGGGTTTTCTCTTGTTTGTGTCAGGACTGACCTTTGCAGCAGTACACTGCTTATCTGGAAAGCGCCAGGGAAGTCTCATGCTTTACCGGGCAAATAAGTATCCCAGAGAGGTGCTTGGGCCTGCTACGTTTATTTGGAGGGCTGAGACGACCCCCGGGGACCCTTCCGAGAGCCGGCAGCTGTGGATCTGGCTTCATCCAACTCTTAAACAGGTATCATCTTTGGGGTTATTTTCCTGACCTTCTGTTATTAAATTCTTCAGTTCTGTAAAAATGTACATAGTGTGGCAGTGTGGTTGACAGTTTGATATTTCAACAGAGGGGATTCGGAAGGAAGCAATTTTTTGCGGGGAGGTTGAAACACCTTATTGAATTTGTGGGGTGAGGGAACTTGAAGATGCACCAATACTAACTGAAATCCCACCTCCTTATCTGGGAACTGCTTAGCATCACTGTCCCTGGGGTAGAAGAGGAGAAGCAATATATATTCTTTAAATTTTTATTTAAAAAAATTTTTATTATAAAATATGTAGTTGACAAAGATGGAATATTCAAGATGTACGGTATGATGACTTGACAGATGTATACATTGTATGATGATTACCACAATGAAACTGACACCTCCACTACCACCCATGCTATACATTAGATGAAGGAGTGTATCATACAGAATGAGGCAAATCCTGACCTTTTGTTTTTTAGTAGATCATAAGCAGAAGTAAAAAATGAAAAGCAACTGTGTTATTGTTAGTTATTTGGAATACTGTATTTAGATTACCGCTTCCACCATTTTGGCTTGGTTCACTGGTATCTAGCTGCTTGCCAGAGCCTATTTGATAGTGAGAAGCTATAATTCTGATGATTTTTGATACTGCATTTAGCTTAGCTAAATAGCATATTCACTGCTTTTATAATAGGCTTTAAATTTTCTCCTTAGACTTGTTCTTTGTTTCTCTTTTTATACAGTTGGTAAAACTGGTCATGTTGTTTTCATAATTGATATTTAGTTCTTTTTTTGTTTAAGGGCCATATACTTCCCAATTAGGAAAGCCAAAAGAGCTTTTTCTGATGATGATACATTTAGTATAATTTGTGAAGGGATAAAAATGTGCATTATTTAAAGAGGTAAAAACATAATAAACTTGCAACAGTGTGCTTATTTCAGAATGTGAAAGTAAATGTGTACCTCTCCGTAGGATATCTTAGAGGAAATAAAAGCAGTGTGCCAGTGTACGGAACCCATCAGGCCGACTTTGGACATCCCCGACCCGCTCCAGACACAGTCTCAGGAGAAGAACCAGGCTGAACTGCCAGAGGAGCAAATTGGCAAGAAAAGAAAGAGAAAAGACGATGGGGAGATTGTTAAACCAATTAAAAAAGTGATTGGTGATGGAACTAGAGACCCACACCAACCATACGCTTGGCTCTCCCTGACCACAGGCATTCTGATCAGGTACGAGTGTGAGTTCACTCTGAACCCTCTGGACACTTTTGGTGAGGCCTCCCCTTGTGCTGGGGGCACAGACTTTGTATATGACAGAATTTCCCATTTAAGACCTCTTCTCTCTTCCAGTGACTTGACGACGGAGATGAACAGATTCCGGCTGATTGGCCCTCTCTCCCACTCCATCCTGACGGAGGCTCTGAAGGCTGCACCTGTCCACACTGTAAGAGTAAACGTGACTGTGAGGTCTCATTCTAGTCCTGGTTTTCTTGGTAGATTTGTGAAACCTATACCAGTACATAGCCTGGTAGCATCTCAAGCCGTAGCTTTTAAACCAGGGCTCGGGAACGTGAGGCCGGCAAAATCACTTGCTCTGGCCCTGCCAAGGCAACTGCGGGGGTGGCTTGAAATTCAGTGAATCTGCAGCAGGCTAATTTTTAAGTGGATAATTTTGTGTCGCCTGCAGATAATGTTATAAATGTCTAAATGGCCCTTGGCAGTAAAAAGGTTTGCCATTACTGGTAGAATATAGAGAGAAGTTAGCGGAGGAATCTGGCGCTGGGAGTGCTGCTCTGTTTGCCTGCTTAGTGCAAGTAGCCTTTCAGTGCCTGTGCCTCTCTCAGATTGGACGTGTTCAGACGCAAAGGACTTGACTAAGTTTGTGGAAGAACTGAAAGATTTCATTTTGTTGTAAAGCAAAAAAAAAATTGAAATCCATGCACTGAAGGGGTCTTCTGAAAATTCATGAAAAAATGCACATTATGAGAAAACTGCATGCGTAGCCAGGGTGATCTTTTAATAACGTATTCACAATATGTTCCTTTGTGATGAAAAGTGTTTGAACAACTTCTCATTGTGTTCAAGATGAAGCCCAGAGGTCGTAACGCGACCTGCATAACCTCGTGCCTTCCTGCCGCAGTGCCCTCTTAGCTCCTCTCCTTCTGCACTTCGGCTACGCTGGTCTCTCGGGTTCGCGAATGAGTCACTTCCCATCTCCAGAGCCTTAGTGCTTGTTTTTGTTTCTTGCTTGCCGTAGCACTCTGCCTGCAGGTCCTCTGCTTGGCTGAGCCTTCCTCGTCCTTCAGGGTTCAGTCTGTTTCCCTGCAGACCCCTGTCCCGATCCCCCAAGTGAAGGTAATCCCTCCTTTTGTGTTCAGAACGTCCCCCCAGTTCATACAGATTTGTCTGGTTTTGTAAGGTCCATTGTGAGCCTCATGATGGCTAGGTACTCCTCACTCTGTCCCTGGTGCTTAGAGCTTGGCACAGGAAAGGTAGTCCACAGTAGGGATAAGATGTGACCATCTGCGTCTATAAGGTTTGGTTCTAGAATTCCTGTGTTACAGGTTCCTCTTTAGGCTCTGTAGGATGGCTGCCTACTTCAGTGCACCGCAGTGTGAATGGTGGCTGCAGGTTCTTGTGGCACTCCTGAGAATTTGTGAAGCCTTGCCCAGTTCCTAATTCTGTCTGGAAAAAGGACAGTGAAATGCTCATGCATCTTACTCCACATTTCCAGGAATACTGTGGTAATATTAGAGGGAACTTTACTAGGCTCGTGGATAAGTGGAATTAAAGGATAAGTTTACTTTAGTACAAAAACTTTGATAGGTGCTTTGGTTTGCCTTTGGTGGGAACATTTCATTGACGGGGAAGGAGAGGCTCAGAGCCTGTCTCGTCCATCCTGTGCTCAGGAGACTGAGCGTGAAGTGCGTAGTGTGGCTGGTCTCGAGAGAAGTACAGTGCCACATCCTTGCCACTAATTAGAAGGGCAGTCCTGTTAAATAGAGTGGTGTGTTCCCTGCTTCCCGCCGTAAGTCACTCATTGTCACCCACAGGAGAGAAAGGAATGGCCGAGATCTCAAGCAGCCCAGAGTGAGTGAGTCTGATTCCCTGTTGTTCTGGTGAGCAGGAGTTGCTGTTTTTCAGGAGGGCCAGGACACGGAGGAGACGCCTCACCACTGGTGGATGGAAGCCTGTAAGAATCCTGACAGCGTGTGCCTTCATCGCAAACAAGAAGCCGTTTTTGAATTGTTGGGAGGTATCTGGGGCTACTAGGGTGTCCTCGGAAGGAAGGGGGGGAGTGGGAAGTGGTAACATTTTGCAGCTGGGCCTCCCACAAGAGTACAGCTACACACTTGGGGCTCTTGGTTACCACACAGCACTAGAAGCAGGTAGGAGAGGGGCTGACCTCAGGGGATGACTGTGTTCGTGTTTGTTTATGGAAGTGCAAGCAAGGGAGATGTCAGTCTTCTAAATAACTGGCACTGTGATATTCTAGATAAGTGCACCTGCCTGGTCCTTGCCTGCCCATGTTGCCCTTGTGTTCATAGGTGCCATAGTCATCACTGATGGATTGAAGTTAATGGGCTTTTCGGTTTTTTTTCCAGAAAGCTTCACTCTTTTTTTTTTTTTTTTTTTTTTTTTAAGATTTATTTATTTATTTGAAAGAGTTACACAGAGAAAGAGATGCAGAGAGAGAGAGGTCTTCCACCCACTGGTTCACTCCCCAATTGGTCACAATAGCTAGAGCTGTGCCGATCTGAAGCCAGGAGCTAGGAGCTTATTCCGGGTCTCCCACTCGGGTGCAGGGGCCCAAGGACTTGGGTCATCTGCTGCTGCTTTCCCAGGCCATAGCAGAGAGCTGGATTGGAATTGGAATAGCCTGTTCTCGAACTGGCATCTGTATGGGATGTTGGCACTGCAGGCGGTGGCTTTACCCGCAACACCACAGCGCGGCCCCTTTGGAAGCTTCACTCTTTTTTTTTTTTTTTTTTTTTTTTTTTTGATAGGCAGAGTGGACAGTGAGAGAGAGAGAGAGAGAGAAAGGTCTTCCTTTGCCGTTGGTTCACCCTCCAATGGCTGCCGCGGCCGGCGCACTGCGGCCGGCGCACCGCGCTGATCCGATGGCAGGAGCCAGGAGCCAGGTGCTTTTGCTGGTCTCCCACGGGGTGCAGGGCCCAAGCACCTGGGCCATCCTCCACTGCACTCCCGGGCCACAGCAGAGGGCTGGCCTGGAAGAGGGGCAACCGGGACAGAATCCGGCGCCCCGACCGGGACTAGAACCCGGTGTGCCGGCGCCGCTAGGCGGAGGATTAGCCTAGTGAGCCGCGGCGCCGGCCTTGGAAGCTTCACTCTTGATGAATGGTTAAATTATTCTCTGCAAGTACCAATGGGGGAAAAGGAACACATATTTTAAAATAATTAGGCCAAGAAGAGTGTTTCTTTTCTTTTAAAGATTTATTTATTTGAAAAGGAGTTAGAGAGGGGGAGAGATCTTGCTTTTGCTGATTCATTTCCCAAATGGCCACAATGGCCAGGGCTGGACCAGGCCAAAGCCAGGAGCTTCATCCAAGTTTCCCATGTGGGTGGCAGGGGCCTAAGCACTTGGGCTATTTTCTGCTGTTTTCCTAGACACATTAGCAGGGAGCTGGATCAGAAGCAGAGCAGCCGGGGGTCAAACTGATGCCTATGGGATGCTGGCATTTTAGGTGGTGGCCTGATTCACTGTGCCACACGCCAGACCCCAAGAAGAATGTCTCATCAGAAAAACTGAAAGATTGGAAAATATGAGCAAAGATGTGTATATAGTGAATGACTCCATTTAAGTTGGGGTTTTTGATTTTGTTTTGTTAAAGGAATAACATCACCAGCAGAAATTCCAGCAGGTACTGTCCTGGGATTGACAATTGGGGATCCTCGAATAAATTTGCCCCAAAAGAGGACCAAAGCTTCAACCAATCCAGAGAAATGCCTAGGTAAAGTTCTTAAAACATCCCTGGTTTTCCTTTTTATTGAGCAGTTCCATCCCGTTAGAAAAGTTCTCTTTCTGACACCTCTGCTGTAATTTCACCTGTGAAAATTCAGGGGGCTCTTTACCTGCCCACGAAGATAGCATCATTGAAGGAGATGGTATGTGTGAACGTGTCTTAGCTGTAAAACATGTAGCTGTATCCCTCTGTCATATATGCTTTTCTGAGCTCTCTACTTTTTAGTGTCTAGTAAAACCTGACTCTGCATGCTGGACTCTGAAAATGCCTGGCGTTTCAGAATTTTAACTGTGAGGAAGGGCTCCGCACCTGCAGCTGGTCTTGTGCTCAGTGGAAGCCTCTGTCTGACCATACAGATGATCCAGGTTCGAATCCTGGCAAGGCCATTCCAGGTGCTGAAGTATCAGATGTATGATTTAGACTGAAGAGACAGTGATTTGCTGGGGTGGTCTTAGGAGGTGGGGAGGGGCTGGCTAAACCTTTTGTCGGATCTGGAATTTGCAGCAAATGTGTCTCATTGTATTTACTGTCACTCAAACATGATTAATTGGAAGAGTACTTGAAATTACTTTGTGAATTTTTGTATAAAAAGCATATGTGTGTGTTGTAACAACTTTAGCTTTTTAAAATTTTTTTTAATGTCTACATGTAGTTAGCTAGCTCCTTAAGAAGGTATTACATTAATTACCCTGAGAACTTCAAATAAAAAGTGGACTGGATGAGAGCGGAGGTTGAAGATTATACAAGTAAGTTAGTTAATTATGGAGCCTAAGACTTTAATCAGTGAGTTATTGCCTCTTTTTTTTTTTTTTTTTTTAATGCAGTGTGGTCTGATGTAGCCCTAAAAATTGTAGCATCCACTACACCATTAATTGTTGACTGTCATCATCATCCTAAAGCCATGTTTAAACTCTGCCCAGTTTCTCTTACTACCTCCAATCTGTTTTTTGGAATGAAGCATTTATGCATTGAATCCTTTCTAAGTCTTAACTTGAATGTGGTCAAGGAATATTAAAGTCTGCCTTGAAAAACATGACTTAATTGCTGCTATAAAAGCTTACTATCTTGTTAACATAGTATTTTTTTTTTTTTTAATTTTTTTTGACAGGCAGAGTGGACAGAGAGAGAGACAGAGAGAAAGGTCTTCCTTTGCCGTTGGTTCACCCTCCAATGGCCGCCGCGGCCGGCGCACCACGCTAATCTGATGGCAGGAGCCAGGTACTTATCCTGGTCTCCCATGGAGTGCAGGGCCCAAGTGGGCCATCCTCCACTGCACTCCCTGGCCACAGCAGAGAGCTGGCCTGGAAGAGGGGCAACCGGGACAGAATCCGGCACCCTGACCGGAACTAGAACCTGGTGTGCCGGTGCCGCAAGGTGGAGGATTAGCCTAGTGAGCCGCGGCGCCTGCGTTAACGTATTTCAAGAAAACCTGTTTCATGTAACTTCTTTGAAGAAGTGTTTTATTTGGCATGTGAACTACATACAGAACTAACTTTTTAAGGAATCAATATTAAAGCGATATTAAATTTGACATCTCAGATGATAATTCAGAACGAAAACTAGAAATAAACTTTGATTAATCCCTGAAGTGCCAGTGTGACATAACTCCAGCCTGCCTTTCTGTATTTGAAGTCATTCTGTGCCTTGGGCAGAACAGACCAGCTCTGGTGCTGGCTTGAACCATAAAGAAGGGATTGCCTGACTTGGATCAGAAGCACAAACTTTTTGTCTTCATGTTTGTCTGGGCATTGGCGTGCTTTTAAAAGAGAAGGCATGTGAAAAACCTGAAGTGAGAATACTTATCCTAGATGCTGTGGCAAAAGTTTGCTTAATCCTGTGTGTCTTGAGTATGAATTAAATATTAACATTCTGTTTCTGCAAATCTTTTAACAATTTCATTAACACAGCATTTTGCCATGTAAGTAACTGGCTTTCTAGAAAGTCTAAGTTCCACTGTACTGTTTGTTAATTTTTGTTCTCCTTAGCATTTGCTGATTTGTTTTTACAGATTATTTTACCTAGACTTCGTCTGCCTGACAGGGATTTCTTGATTGTGCTCATATGCTTTAGGTAATTTGACTTTGCCATACGACCCAAAGCATGCCAGATGCCCAGCTCCCCTTAGGATGAAGGTGGGAGGTCATCCCTTTACTCTTTACAGCTCTCACAGGTCTGCAGTTGACTTTCAGAAATGCCCAGGTAGTGGTCATATTGTCACAACTTCTGTTTCTGCTCCTGAAAGAAAAAAACCCACACAAACCCAAACCCAAATAATTTCAGTTCAGCTGGTCAGCTTTAACTGTCCTGCCTGTTTACTTAACTCTGGAGTGGATTTGAAAGCTGTAACTTGGGTTTTATTTGATTCCAAAATGATAAAGCCTTATAGTAGTTTCCCTTAAATAAAATTCATTGAGTTTTTTTTTTTTTAATTTAATTTTATTTATTTGAAAGAGTTACAGAGAGAGAGGTCTTCCATCCGCTGGTTCACTCCCCAAATGGCTGCAGTGGCCAGAGCTGAGCCAATCCAAAGCCAGGAGCCAGGAGCTTTTTCTAGGTTTCCACATTGGTGCAGGGGCCCAAGGATTTGGGTTGTCATCTACTGCTTTCCCAGGCCATCGCAGAGAGCTGGATTGGAAGTGGAGCAGCTAGGACTCGAACCAGTGCCTATATAGGATGCCGGTGCTGCAGGCTGGGGCTTTAACCTGCTGCGCCACAGCGCCGGGCCTGTTTTTTTTTTTTTTTTTTTTTTTTAATGGAATGAATTTTTTTTTTTTTTTTTTTGGACAGGCGGATTAGACAGAGAGAGAGAGAGAGACAGAGAGAAAGGTCTTCCTTTCCGTTGGTTCACCCCCCAAATGGCTGCTACGGCCGGCGTGTTGCGCCGATCTGGAGCCAGGAGCCAGGTACTTATCCTGGTCTCCCATGGGGTGCAGGGCCCAAGCACTTGGGCCATCCTCCACTGCACTCCCTGGCCACAGCAGAGAGCTGGACTGGAAGAGGAGCAACCGGGACAGAACCGGCGCCCCGACCGGGACTAGAACGCGGTGTGCCGGCGCTGCAAGCGGAGGATTAGCCTAGTGAGCTACGGCGCCGGCTGCCGGGCCTGTTTTAAGAGTGTTTAAATTTAACATTTGGTGATCTTTAAATATATTTAAGAAAGGAGGAAACAAGCAATTTCCTCATTCTCCAAGTCACAAATCTAGTTAATATTATCAATTTGAAGACTCTGGTCTGGGTATGAAAAGAAGGTACTTTATGTGAGCCTCAGGGGAAGGACTCAGATGTTCAGAAATCG
The DNA here is from genome assembly GCF_051225735.1 of Oryctolagus cuniculus. NCBI lineage: Eukaryota > Metazoa > Chordata > Mammalia > Lagomorpha > Leporidae > Oryctolagus > Oryctolagus cuniculus. The sequence goes on from NC_142872.1 coordinate 124,294,110, forward strand.
AAGTCAAGGTCATGGTCATCCTAAGCCTGTGCAGATGTGCGCGCTGACTCAGCTGGTCCTGTTCTCAGCCTCCCCCAGCAGACAATTGACCTAAAAGGGCTTTCCCCTTTGCCCTCAGACATGTTTCACTGTTTTAAAAGCACTTTTTGGGCCAGCGCTGTGACGTAGTGGGTAAAGCCACCGCCTGCAATGCTGGCATCCAATGTGGGCGCGGGTTTGAGTCCTGGCTGCTCCACTTCCAATCCAGTTCTCTGCTATGGCCTGGGAAAGCAGTAGAAGATGACCCAAGTTCTTGGGCCCCAGCACCTTTGTAGAAGACCTGGAAGAAACTCTTGGCTCCTGGTTTTGGATCAGTCTAGCTCCAGCCGTTGTGGCCAACTGGGGGATAAACCAGCAGATGGAAGACCTCCCTGTCTTTCTGCCTCTCTCCTCTCTAACTTTGCCTTTCAAATAAATAAATCTTAAAAAAAAAGACTTTTTTTTTTTTTTTTGGACAGGCAGAGTGGACAGTGAGTGAGAGATAGAGAGAAAGGTCTTCCTTTTGCCGTTGGTTCACCCTCCAATGGCCGCCGCGGCCGGCGCACCACACTGATCCGAAGCCAGGAGCCAGGTGCTTCTCCTGATCTCCCATGCGGGTGCAGGGCCCAAGTACTTGGGCCATCCTCCACTGCACTCCCTGGCCACAGCAGAGAGCTGGCCTGGAAGAGGGGCAACCGGGACAGAATCCGGCGTCCCGAACAGGACTAGAACCCGGTGTGCTGGCGTTGCAAGGTGGAGGATTAGCCTATTGAGCCACGGCACCAGCTAAAAGACTATTTTTAAAGCAGTTTTCAGTTTATTGCAAAATTGAGCAGAGGTTCAGCAAGTTCCCATATTCCCCTTCCCCGACACAGGGATAGCCACTCCATAGTCCGCGCCCTCCCCAGAGTGATTCTGCTTGTGACCATCCAGAGCCGACTCTGGTACCTCATTATCACCCAGAGCCCGTAGTTTACAGGAGGCTCGCTCTTGATGATGCACATCCTGTGGGTTTTGACAAATGCAGACTGATGTGTGTCCATCATTATCCTGCAGAGGCTCTGGGGATCCTCTGTGCTGCTTCTTTGTCCTGACTTCCCTGCCGACTCCTGTAGATGACCATTGAGCTTTTTACCGTCTCTTTCATTTTTCCTTTCCAGAATATCCTATAGTTGGACTCATGCAGTGTGTAGTCTTTTAAAACTGGCTTCTTTCTCTTAGCAGTCTGTATGTGTCTTTTCATGGCCTGAGAGCTCCTTTCCTTTTAGCATTGTGTAAGATTCCGTTGTCTGGATGGACCACCTCCTTTGTCTGTTTATTCGTTTTTGAGAAAAGATGAGGTAGTGCTTGCCCATGTCTTTATACCCTATGTCTCACCATCTCTTTTGGCCACAACTTGGTCTGAATCCAATCCCAGTTCTGCTGCCCGAATCCCTGGCAGGCTCCCCAGGAGAGTGCTCGGGTGGGGCTGCAGCTTGGTGGGTGGGGCGGAGCTTGTGTGCTCCAGGCAGGCTGTGTGAGCCTGGGCAGCACACGGCGCTGTCACCTTTGGCCCTTCAGCGAGCAAGAGTCGGTACTGAAGCTTGGGCTGCTCTTCAGCAGCTGTCATCTCAGACCTTTTCATCCACTGAATTTTCTCTTTATTCTCCCAGTCACTTCCAACTAACTCGTTTTTCCCCAGCCATCAGACCCACACAGGTGCGTGCCTTGAGTGACCTTTCTAGGTGGGCCTTTAGAACAGTAGCCAAAATTCATGTATTGTCTTTGTGTGTGTGTGTTTTTTTTTTTTTAAACTCTTCAGTTCAGCAAAATGAACTTTGGAAGTTCTTTTTCCTTTGTGATTAAAAGGCTGCATATAGGAAATGTCTTCTGTCAGTGTAGATGTTTGTCCACTAGACTATTTCTACCATTGTGTGGCTTATTTAAAGGGATGAAACAGTATGTTTCACAGAAAATATACTGATTTTAAAGAAGTGAAAAAAATGTTTTACAGAAATGAAAATAAAAAGTTCAATAAAAATGAGTTACCAGAGATTTGAGACTTTTTTTTTTTTTTTGACAGGCAGAGTTAGACAGTGAGAGAGAGAGACAGAGAGAAAGGTCTTCCTTTCCTTTGGTTCACCCCACAAATGGCCGCTATGGCGGGCACATTGTGCCGATCCAAAGCCAGGAGCCAGGCGCTTCCTCCTGGTCTCCCATGTTGGTGTAGGGCCCAAGGACTTGGGCCATCCTCCACTGCCCTCCCGGGCCACAGCAGAGAGCTGGACTGGAAGAGGAGCAACCAGGACAGAACCGGCACCCCAACCGGGACCAGAACCCGGAGTACTGGCGCCGCAGGCAGAAGATTAGCCTAGTGAGCCGTGGTGCTGGCCGAGATATGGGACATTAAGAAGAGGATGGTACCCTGTTCTTCACTACCACTGGGCCATGAATGAAATACGAAGTCCTGAAGCCAGTGGTTAAAATACAGCTTATGTGTGTAATGTGGTATCTCCCAGAGGAATTGTTTGCCTCTCCAGGGGCTTCTGGAAGTTGTTGATTAATCTTAAGTGTGGGATTAGGCAGTTATTTAGAAACAGTTTAATATTGTGATATTTACATCTTACACATCAAAAAGTAAATATCAAAGGAAAACATTTAGGAGCCTTTGCTTTTTCATAGATTATGAAACCAACTGTCTTAATTTCTTGTCAAGTAAATTCTTCAAAGATTTAAGTAAATGCCTATAAAACATATCTTTGTCACTAACTACCGCCAACATTTAGAGTTTGACTTCATTGATCTAAAGGATGTGATTTGAAGGCTATTTCTTTTCCCTCTTAGATAATGAAAAAGTTAGACAGCTGCTCCTGGAGGGTGTGCCTGTGGAGTGTACGCATAGCTTTATCTGGGACCAAGATATCTGTAAGAGTGTCACAGAGAATAAAATCCCGGATCAGGTAACTAAAAGTGTAAGGATTACTGGGGGAAGTCTTGAATGACAGGTGAAATTCATCGTTCTAAAGACCACCGAAAGTTGCTTCACACCTGATAGACTCCTATAGGCTTCATTTTATTTTCAAACAACTTATGGATTCTTTACTCATGATGCATATTGGGCTTGTTTTCTGTTCTTAGGGAAGAATGAGCTCTAGAAAAAATGAATACAAAGACTTTTTTTTGACGTGATAATCTCATATTTTTCAGGAGTTCTTTTATTTTTTTTCCCCTTAAATATTCTGTCATTAATTTTGTAATAATTGAGCTCCCACTAGGACCAGACATTATATACATCCTTAGGACATGATTGAATAAGAAAAGGGTACTAAGGAGGCCTAAAGAAGAGAAACTGAGCCCAAACTAGGAACATGGAGGCCTGCTTCCTGGGTGAGGGAACTGGTATTTAGACAGACTCAAAGGTGGGTGTTAGAATTAAGCAGACTTCTTGGGGACAGGTTAAGGCTGTAGGGGAAAAGGGTTTCAGGAAGTGAGAAGAGTGTGTGCAAAGTCCCAGGCTGAAAACAGGATGAGTGTTCATCAGTCTCCATGAGTATTCATGAGATCCAGGGACTGGGAGTTGATGGCAGTACAGGAGATGAAACCCAAGACATAAAAAATCTTGAGATGTTGTAAGGATTTGGACTGAAGATGCAGATGCAGGGCACTATTGAAGGTTTTAAGGCGGGCCATGGCGTGATAAGATTTCCCTGTGGCAGCCTGTAGAGGGTGGACTTGACTGGGGATGTGGTAGGGATGGGAGATGTGGAATCTGGAGAGAGGATTATGGTTGGGCTTAAAAGAGACCCTTTAAATAATCCAGGTGTGGCATGATGAAGGCTGGATTGTGACAGTGTGGCTCGAGTGGAGGGCCTGGGGCATAATATATGTTCTTGGAAGATGAAATTGATAGGGCTTGGTGGTTGGTTGGAACAAGATAGAAGGGAGACTTGTAGATCAGCTCCTAACATAGTTTGGCTTATGATCTCAGCTAAAAGGGCCAGAGGCATGTCTGACTTGCTGGTTCTAGAAAAGTAATTGGCACATAAGGAGTGCTCAGCAAATATTGGAATGGATGCGTGAATGAGTGAACGGTGGGAATGGTGGCATCGTTCAGCCTGAGGGGAATGCAGGAGAGTGAGTGCAGAAGGAAAGACAGAATCAGTCTTGGATGAGTTGAGTTTGAGGGGCTATGGGGCTTCCAGGAGGGAAAACTTATGGCCAGAGAGAACCTATCCATGTTTTGGAATTAGCAGTGTGCAGATGGTAGTGGAAACTGGGGCAGAGGTTAGAAAGGACAGTTGGTCTGACTGGGGCAGAGGTTGGAAAGGACAGCATCCCGAGGTAGCAGTTAGACCAGTGCGGGGAGGCAGTGTTCTGGTGGCTTTCTAGGTTGAGTGGTTGTCCTCTCACCTGCCTTTAACAACTGCAAGTGGATGTTGTTATCCACTCCCTACTTCCATTTAACAAATAACTTGTAGTGTCTTCTATTTTAAATCTTTGATGCCTTCACAACAGCCAGGGTAGTTTTCTAGTTGCATGTCCTTGAGAAATTGTTATTAAAAAAAATATTTATTTATTTGAAAGGCAGAGTTAGAGAGGAAGAGACAGAGAGGGCTTCCATCCACTAGTTTACTTCCCAAATGGTTACAGCAGCTGGGGCTGGGCCAGGCTGAATCCGGGAACCTGGAACTCCATCTGGGTCTCCCACGTGCTGGCAGGGGCCCAAGTACTTGAACCATTTCCATTGTTGTCCCAAGCACATTAGCAGGGACCTGAATCAGAAATGGAGCAGCCTGGACTTGATCCAGCGCTTATAAGGGATTCTGGCCTTGCAGGTGGCAGCTTAACCTGCTACATCACAATGCCAGCCCCAAGAAGTTATCATTTAATTGCACCTTTTACTTCATGACAATGAATATTGAACGTAGGGTCAGAGTATCAAAATAATAAGTTAGGAGGCAGGACTGTAGTGCAATGGGTTAAAGCCCTGGCCTGCAGCACTGGCATACCATATGGGTGCCAGTTTCAGTCCTGGCTGCTCCACTTCTGATCCAGCGCCCTGCTGATGCACCTGGGAAAGCAGCAGAGGATGGCCCAAGTCCTAGGGTCCCTGTATCCACGAGGGAGACCTGGAAGAAGCTCCTGGATCCAGGCTCCTGCCTTTGGATCAGCTGAGCTCCGGCTGTTGCACCATTTGGGGAGTGAACCAGCATGTGGAAGACCTCTCTCTCTATCTCTAACTCTCTAATTCTATCTTTCAAATAAATAAAATAAATCTTTAAAAAATATATGTAATCTTGATTATGAGATTAGTTGAATTAATGTATTACCGTTTTATAACTTTGAATCATCTGGTACACAAGGAAACTTCAGAAAGCTCATGGTAAAATAAAAGTTGCTTATTTTGGCTCCATAATTTTTTGAAACCAATGCATAGTTTTATCATAATACATATTTTCCATGAATTTTTGAAAACCTCATTTGTATCAATTTAATTTTTTTGCATCCAGAAAATTCATTTTTCCATGAGCTTTTAGAAGTAATTGTACATTCTAGCCCAAATTGAACAGACTTAAGAGGAGTTAGTATTTTCTGCCAGAGCACTGATAAAGGGAAGTAATTTGTACTTAAAATTATGGAGGAAAATATTTATCGTAGGAAGAATAGCATATACTTGAAATGACTCATGTTTATTAAGAATGTTTTTTCTTGCTTTTTATAAGAGCATTTAATGAAGTTTCTGAAGCTGAATATTGGGAAATTGAGTAAAATCTCCCAGAAGACTAGGGTTGTTTGTCTTGAATTATTTTCTTCCACTTTAGGATTTAAACCGGATGAGAAGTGAATTGCTGGTACCTGGGTCACAGCTTGTTTTAGGGTCCCGGGAATCCAAGATACCCATACTGTTGATTCAGCAGCCAGGAAGAGTGACTGGTGAAGACCGGCGGGGCTGGGGCAGTGGCTGGGATGTCCTGCTCCCCAAGGGCTGGGGCATGGCTTTCTGGATCCCATTTGTAAGTTGCTGTTGATTACGACTCATGCTTGCAGCATTTAAAAAACGTTGCCAATAAATACAAAGAGCTGAAAGTCTTCCAGACTTTATACACAACTTGGAAGCTGAGTGGTACGTTTCTGCTCATAGAGCTATAGTGCTGGCCACAGGGTATGGTTCCTACATCATGTCCCTGGAGCCAGGTTATCATTAGTAAATCCTGTGCCAGCTTATTGTGAAGTTTTGAGGTTTTTAAAGTGGTCTGATTTAATGAGCAGTAGTGGCAATGAAATATTGAAGTTTTTCACTTGAAGAAACTTGTCCTAGTTTAAAAGCAAATGGCTAAACGTTTACAGAATTATGCAGTGTAATTTTTTTTAAATGTTAATTTGATCTATTCTCCTATCTTAATCAACTGGAACTAAATTTTCATTAAAATCTAATTTTCTGATTTAATTATTACTTTGATACTAGAGAGTATAAGAGGCATATTAGACTGTTAGATTCACATAGGTAATTAAGTTTTGCCTCATGCAATTATGCCTGCAATTATGCCTCATGCAAGGGACATTCAGTTAATCATTTAGGTTGGGAATATTCTAAAGTGATTCTACTTAATGTTTTTGTTATGAAATGTTTGAAGTATAAAAAGGAATATAACAAATGCCTGTGCATCCTCACCTGCCATCCAGCTTACGAAATGAATGAAATGCCACAGATTCATTGGAAGTACCCATGTACTGCTCTCTCATCTCAGTTCTCTCCTTGCTAAAATAGTTATTCTGATTTTGGTATTTGTCACTACCATACATATTGCTATAGCCTATTAAGTATGTTTGTATCTTATAATAAATATATTTGAGATGCTTTTAAACTTTAAGGGGTCTTCAAAAAGTTCATGCAAAATGTGTACTATTAAAACATGCATGGATTTCAAAACTTTTTCTACGAAAATCTTTTGAAGTACCATCATATATACTTCACTATATATATATATATATTTTTTTTTTTTTTTGCAATTTACGAGGCATTAGGATTTTCTGTGTCAGTTAATGACACTCCATTTCATTCATTGTTATTATCTTGTGGTAATCTGATGACAGATTATCCCACAGTATACTTATCTACTGTCCCTTTGATGAATATTTAAGTTATTTCCTTATTTTCCCCAATATAGCTAAGTAATTTCACTTCAAGTTGGTAAACGTCGGTATTTTTTGACATTTCTTTTAGATCTACCGAGGTGCGAGAGTTGGAGGGTTAAAAGAGACTGTGGTCCATTCTCAGTATAAAAGGTCACCTAGCATCCCGGGTGATTTCCCAGACTGCCCTGCTGGGATTCTGTTTGCTGAAGAGCAAGCTAAGAATCTTCTTGAAAAGTACAAAAGGTAAGACATGGCTTCTCTCAGTTGAACATGTCTTAAGGGGAAGAGAAGTGCCTGCTCACATTAGCCAACCATGGTTGGGGTGGCTTCAGTAAGTCCTACCATATAATGTGGAGTTTTTATAGGCTTTCCCTTGAATTCAGCATTGCTGAGAAGTAATTAAGATGATATTACTGCAGTCAGGGGATTGTCTTAGCATTTGTATCTGTCTGGCTTTTATAGGCCCATCTGGGTTACAAACGTTTCTCTCGGTTATTTGCTGACATTGGTCATTAAGTACACCAAAACTGTGGACATGAGTGTGAGACACTGCTTAATTGATCCCCACTATTAACCACCCTCCCCTAATGCTAAACATATTTTAAAAAAACTGGTTTAGAAGTAATATATATTTACAAAATTTTAATGAAACTTGGAAATACATAAAATACTTTATAAATGGGAATAATCCTGCCATCCAGAGACATAGCACTGTTTATTTTTACCCATATAGACTTGTCTTTTTTCCACTGGAGATGGGTCAGTAAATGGCTTTGTTTCCTTTTTATTGTGGAACATGCCAACACGAGGAACCTGCATTTCCTAGGATCCTGGAAGTGCAAACTCCCCCTTTTTCTCTTGTTTCTTGTGGCATCTGCAGTGTCAAGCCAGTGCCTTGTGCACAAGTAGTCCTTAATAGCTTTTGTTTGTTATCTGATAAATGATTGAATAATTGAATGTCATATAGTTCCTTGACTGTGAATTCTGAGGGCAAAATTATGTTTTCCTATTCATTGCTGCAACCAGAGGGCCAGGCATGGCTGGCTTTCAAACCTTTTGTTGATCGATGGAAGAATGGATGGATGGTGATATGTTCTGTTGCTAGCTTACCCGTTCTTTGAGGGCAGCATTCAGGTATTGGATGTTCTTGTGTCTCCTGTAATATAGAGTTGAGGGTCTTATATGTGTTTGTTAAATAATATTTGACAATAATTCTTCTCACTGTTGAGACTTTTTCATGCTTGAAGATTTTTCCATAGATAAAAAATGTTTTTTTTTTAAAAGCTTATACTTTGTATGCTATGAAAACCATGTTTTTCATTTAACAATATATTATGGATAGTTTTCCTGTATCAATAAGTATGACTCTAAACCAAGTGTTGGCAAACTTTGTTGGTCAGGGGCCAGATAATAAATATTTCTGGCTTTGTGGACCCTTTGATCTCCATCGTGGAGATCAAACTCTGCCATTGTGGCATGAAAGCAGCCACAGATGACATCAACAAATGAGTATGGCTGTGTTCCAGTCACACTTTATTTATGGACACTCAAGTTTGAATTCCATATAATTTTCATGTGTCATAAAAGATTATTCTTTTGGCTTTTTTCAACCATTTAAAAATGTAAAAACTATTCTTAGCTCGTGGGTTGTACAAAGACAGATAGCAGGCCAGATTTGGTGTGTGAGTCATAGCTTGCCAGCTTTTGCTCAGAATACAACTTGGAGTGATTACATATGATTGCAGTGTGGAATACTATAGTTTATCAGTGGGACTTCAGGTTATTTCCAGTTTTTTGCCATATGTTTCTGTGAACATCTTCCTGTATGGATCTTTCCATGTTTGTCTGGTTTATTCATTCGTTCAAACCATGTTTATTTAGAGCCTACCATGTGTGTAGCACCATTATAGGCACAGGGGCTGCACAGGGATATTAGCAGGGAGCTGGATGGGAAGTGGAGCAGCTGGGACTCAAACTGGCACCCATATGGCATCCTGGCACTGCAGGTGGTGGTTTTACCCACTGTGCCACAGTACCAGCCCCTATTTATTTATTATTTAAAAGGCAAAGAGACACAGAAAGAGATTTTCTACCCTTGGTTCACTTTCTTTTTTTTTTTTTCTTTTTTTCTTTCTTTTTTTTTTTTTTTTGACAGGCAGAGTTAGACAGTGAGAGAGAGAGAGAGAGACAGAGAGAAAGGTCCTTCTTTTTCTGTTGGTTCACCCCCCAAGTGGCTGCTACGGCCTGTGCATTGCAGCCGGTGTGCTGCGCCAATCCAAAGCCAGGAGCCATGTGCCTCCCCCTAGTCTCCCATGTGGGTGCAGGGTCCAAGGACTTGGGCCATCCTCCACTGCCTTCCCGGGCCACAGCAGAGAGCTGGACTGGAAGAGGGGCAACTGGGACAGAATCCAGTGCCCCAACTGTACCAGAACCTGGGGCGCTGGTGCCGCAGGCAGAGGACCAGCCTAGTGAGCCGCGGTGCCGGCCTTGGTTCACTTTCTAAAAATGCTGGCAATAGCCAGGGCTGGGCCAGGCTGAACTCAGGAGACTGGAAGTCAATGTTGAGTTTCCTGCATGGGTGGCAGGGACCCACAATACTTGAGCCATCACTTGCTGCTTCCACAGGTGTACATTAGCAGGAACCTGGAATCAGAAAGAGTCAGGACTTGTACCTAGAAATTTTTTTTTTTTTTTGACAGGCAGAGTGGACAGTGAGAGAGAGACAGAGAGAAAGGTCTTCCTTTTGCCGTTAGTTCACCCTCCAATGGCCGCTGCGGCTGGTGCACCACGCTGATCCGATGGCAGGAGCCAGGTACTTATCCTGGTCTCCCATGGGGTGCAGGGCCCAAGCACTTGGGCCATCCTCCACTGCACTCCTGGGCCACAGCAGAGAGCTGGCCTGGAAGAGGGGCAACTTGGACAGAATCCGGCACCCCAACCGGGACTAGAACCCGGTGTGCCAGCGCCGCAAGGCGGAGGATTAGCCTAGTGAGCCGCGGCGCCGGCCCTGTACCTAGAAATTTAAATATGGTACACAGGTGTCCCAGTTAGCTTTTTCTTTTTTTATTATAAAGATTTATTTTATTTATTTGAAAGAGTTACAGAGAGAGGTAAAGAGAGAGAGAGAGAGAGAGAGAGAGAGAGAGAGAGAAGTCTTCCATTTGCTGGTTCACTCCCCAAATGGCTGCAACAGCTGGAGCTGAGCTATACAAAGCCAGGAACCAGGAGCTTCTTCTGGGTCTCCCATGTGGGTGCAGGGCCCAAGGACTTGGGCCAACCTCTGCTGCTTTCCCAGGCATATTAGCAAGGAGCTGGAACAGAAATGGAGCAGCCAGGACTCGAACCAGTGTGCATATGGGATGCTGGTATTGGGGGCCAGGGCTTTAACCTGCTGGGCCACAGGGCTAGCCCACCAAATCAGCTTTATAACTGCTGTGCTAAATGCTCACCTCAACATATCTTTTAGAGTTCTGCTTGGAAGGTCATTTCTAATTGGAAAATTATAAAAATATTTACCTTTTTTTAAATTTATTCATTTATTTGAGAGGCAGAGAGAGAGAGAGAGAGAGAGAGAGAGAGGTCTTCCATCCACTGGTTCACTCCACAAATGTCCACAACACAGGAGGTGGTCTGATCCAAAGCCAGGGGTCTGGAGCTTCTTCCAGATCTCCTATGTCGGTGCAAGGGCCTAAGCACTTTGGCCATCTTCTGCTGTTTTCCTGGGCCATAGCAGGGAGCTGGATCAGAAGTGGAGCAGTCAGGACTCAAACTGGCGCCTACATGGGATGCCGGCACTGCAGGCGGTGGCTTTACCTGATATGCCACAGTGCCAACCTCTATTATTAGTTTTTAAAAGATTTGTTTATTTTATTTGAAAGACAGAGTTAGAGAGAGAGGTCTTCCATCTGCTGGTTCACTCCCCAAATGGCTACATCCCTTGGAGCTGGACTGGTCAGAATCCAGGAATCTGGAGCTTCTTCCAGGTCTCCCATGTGGGTGGCAGGGGCCCAAGCACTTGGGCCATCTTCTGTTGCTTTACCAGGGTCATTAGCAGGGAGCTAGATTGGAAGTGGAGCAACCAGGACTTGACCTAGTGCTCATATGGGATGCCAGCATCACAGGTGGTGGCTTTACCTGCTACACCACAGTGCTGGCCCAGAAAATTATTTTAAATCCCACTTTTCATACCTATTTATTCCATTCATACAGATCTTCATAATTCAAAGGGGTTTGTAAGAAAATTGTGTTATGTGCTGTGTCACAGCATGACATGTGCTGTGATGAAAATGGGTTTTCTATTCATGAGATTGAAGTAGGCATGTGTGATAGCCTTTTGGGTGTTAAAAGGCCTTTGGGGGGGCAGGTGCCCTAGGAGTGCATTTTGCTCTCTTAGGAGGCTGCTGCACATTTAGTTCAACCTTGAGAGTACGGGCTCAGTGCGAACTCTGGATGAAGCCCACGGTTTCATTTTTATTTGCCAAAGAAGTGGATGTGAGAAGCACCATAATCCTGTCCCAGAGTTGACCACTCGAGGGTGCTGCTGGGACTGCTAAGGCCCCTCCAGGCCAGAATGGCCGGCACCCAGGGTGACCCCTACTTCTTGGGCCGGGTCTTGGTTTTCATTAGCTTGTCCTGTTTCTCAAAGGTTCTACTCATTTGCACGTTGCTGGAAAGGCCAGCTGGTGTCACCTTTGTGGAAGGCAGCTTGGGAGTGTCTGTCAGAGTAACTACTGCTGTGTGTGCCTGAGCGGCTCTGTTCCTGGAGACTTCCTCTGTGGGCATACTTGTGCGTGTGCAGCGTGCTCAAGGCCTCCTTTGCAGCACTGTTTGCAGAAGCAAAGTGTCCTTCAATGGAGGACTGTCTAAACCAAAGAGGGTGTATTTATGTGGTGGAATAAGATACGCAGCCTTATATAAAACAGTGAGGGTGCTTTTCAGATACTGACATCAAATGATAATTTGTTAAATCAAAAAAATGAAGTTAAGAAAAAGGTCCTGTCTCTAGAATGCAGCCATTATGTAAAAATGGGACAAAACATATACATATCTGCTTAAATATATATAAAAATCTCTGGAAGAATGTACAAGAATATGTGATGAAACGGGGCCGGCGCTGTGACACAGTGGGCTAAAGTCTCTGCCTGTGGGGCTGGCATCCCATGTGGGCACCGGTTCGAGTCCTGGATGCTCCTCTTCCAATCCAGCCCTCTGCTAAGGCTTGGGAAAGCAACAGAAGATGGCTCAAGTGCCTGGGCCCTTGCACCCATGTTGGAGACCCGAAAGAAGCTCCTGGCTCCTGGCTTTGGATCAGCTCAACTCCAGCTGTTGCTGCCATTTGGAGAATGATCCAGCAGATGGAAGACCTCTCTCTCTGTCTCTCCCTCTGTTATTCTATCTCTCAAATAAATCTTTTTTTAAAAAAGTATGATGATAATGACATTGTAGAAGGCAGTAGAGTGAGCGTGAGAGAGGAGCAGAGGTGTTAGCCTAGCAGTTAGGACACTGGTTAGGGCACCCATGTCCTGCATAGGAGGACCTGGGCTTGATCCCTGGCTCTGCCTCCCAATTCCAGCTTCCTGCTAGTGTGCACCCAGGGAGGCAGCGGTGGTGGCTCGACTAATTTGAGTTCTTGACACTCAACATGGGAGGCCTGGATTGAGTTTCTGGCTTCTGGCCCAGCCTGGCTGTGTCAGCATTGGGAAGTCACAGTGAAAAGAAGTGCTGTGTGTGTGTGTGTGTGTGTGTGGATTAAAGTGAGAGAAAATTCACTGTCACTTTGAACTCAGAACCTTGCAGATGTACAGGGACATCACAACCCACGCAGGGCCATCAGGGGCATCACTGGTTTGTGCTCGCTGGGCATCTTTACAGCCACATGGGGCTGGCTACTCTGTGAAACACTATTTAGTAACGATGGAGGAAAGCAAAAAAGCTCGACCAGTAAAGCCGGGTATTATCACGGATGTCTTGGAAAGCTTTGTGCGTGAGTGTGTTTTAAACAGAGATGCATTATGATGGCCGTGGTCATTGTAACTGCCCCCTCCTACAACACAGGTTTTCCTCTTTGTGTTTCCTTAGACGCCCTCCTGCCAAGCGGCCCAACTACGTTAAGCTGGGCACTCTGGCACCTTTCTGCTGTCCATGGGAACAGTTGGCTCAAGACTGGGAGTCGCGAGTCCAAGCCCAAGATGAGTCTTCCATCGCTTCATCTCCAGATGGCGAGGAGAGCGACTTGAGCAGCGGTGATGAGGTGCTTGGTGCTGCCGAGCCTGCGACTGGTCCTCAGCTCTCTGATGACGTGGGGACGTCTGCCTTTGACCCCAAGGAGCCAGAGGAAGGCATGGACACAGAGTGCCAAGTCCAGGCAGGGCCCGAGAGGGTCAAGGACCTTGGTTCCGGTGAGAACTGTGCTGCCGCCCCTGGAGGTCAGCTCTGTGTTCTTAGGTAAGTGTAGGCCATCTCTGGATACATTTGGGTTGTTTATTTTAATATGGAACAAGCAACAGGGCATAAAAGTTACCACTGATCCTTTATGAAAAACCCATGTTTTTGTCTTGTTAGAAGGGAAAGTCAAGAGAAACCACTTACTAATATTTGATTTGGGTGTATGATGCTAAGTGAGGAAATGATTAAAAGTGTTGTCATCAGGGGCCGGTGCTGTGGTGCAGTGGGTTAAGTCGGTATCCCATATGGGCACCAGTTCCATTCCCGCCTGCTCCATTTCGAGTCCAGCTCCCTGCTAATGTGCCTGAGAAAGCAGTGGAAGATGGCCCAAGTGCTTTGGCCCCTGCACCTACGTGGGAGACCTGGAGGAAGCTCTTGGCTCCTGGCTTCGGCCTGGCCCAGCCTTGGCAGGTGTGGCCATATGGGGAGTAAACCAATAGATGGAAGTTTCTCTCTGTGTAATTCTGACTTCTAAATAAATAAATAAAATGTTGTCATCAATAGATCCAAACTCAGGAGTTTTTTTCTCTGACCTATTTCATTTAGTGTGCTCACAAAGAACCCGCATGGGTGCAAGCTCAGGTAGTAAAAAGCCCCTGGATACCTGAGTCAGTGCCCTGTGCTCTGGGTCACTGGATTAGATGGATTTGTGGTAAGTTAGCACCCCGCAGTGTAGTGTTGTCACATCCTGCAGGCTACCATGTAAAATGCTCACGGCTACTGAGCTCTGCTCCACAGCTACCCTAGGTTCTGTGCCCGTGAGTTCATCTATTTATTTTAAAAGATTTTATTTATTTTAAAGTCAGAGTTACAGAGAGAGAGGGAGAGACAGAGAGAGGTCTTCCATCTGCTGGTTCACCCCCTCCCCCAGGTGGCCACAATGGCCAGGGCTGGGGCAGGCCAGAGCCAGGAGCCAGGAGCTTCTTCCAGGTCTCCCACATGGGTGCAGGGGTCCAAGCACTTGGGCCATCCGCTGCTGCTTTCTCAGGCCATTGGCAGGGAGCTGGATCAGAAGAGGAGCAGCCGGGACGCGAACCAGCACCCATATGGGATGCCGGCACTGCAGGTGGCAGCTTTATTTGCTACACCACAACACTGGCCCCAACTCTTGAGTTTTTAAGAAAAGTGCTCATCCCTCTTACTTACTTTTCTGAAGAGTAACCTAATTTCATACCCTTCTGTCTTGTTCAACGTAAACTATGCCTAAAGTTTTCCCTCCCTGAATCATTAGCTCCTCTTTATTTTCATGTTTTCACTGTGGTGGCAGCCCTAGATCCTGGCCCACTGCCTTACTTTTCTGTGCCTTCAGTGTCTTTATTTTTTAGCCCTTTATTTCAGGATGGTAGACAAATAAAAAGAAAAATGAGTATCCAAATGTATTCATGTGGACTTTTGATTATTAAAATGATCATAGTGTTGATACATTCCAACATATAGTAGGAAACCAAATCAACACTAGCAATGTCTCATTTTCTAATGGCATGTTTTATGTTTTTTTTTTTTTCTGAACAAAATATCCCCAAATGTGTGTCTTCCACTTTATGTAGGAGTAGAAAATTACTGAAGCGCCTGTCAGCCTGGTGTGGGCCCAGTTCTGAGGACGGTCGGGCAGCCCGGCGGGCTCCCTGCAGACGCCAGGAGGAGCTGAGCAGAGAGGCCTGGCTGCCCATCTTGGAGCACTTCCCCAGGGCCCTGGTGTGGGTCAGCCTGTCCCTGCTCGGGAAGGGCAGTCCGGAGCCGCACACCATGATCTGTATCCCAGCTCAGGAGGACTTCCTGCGGCTCCGTGAGGATCGCCGCTACTGTGGGCCCCAGGAGCCCAAGCACCGCGACCCGTTCAAGAGCAAGATCCTGAAGCAGAAGGAGAAGAAGAAACTGGAGAAGAGGAAGCAGCGGGGATGTGCCACGTCCATGGACCTGGCTGGGGAGGATCCCGTGGCCAGGCCGGAGGCTCTGCCCCTGGGGCTGTGGTCAGGCCCTCTCCCAGCAGTGACCACACACTGCTCCAGAGTTCTCCTGGGCTTTGTCACTCAGGGGGATTTCTCCATGGCTGTGGGCTGTGGAGAAGCCCTGGGGTTTGTCAGTTTGACGGGCTTGCTGCACGTGCTGGCCAGCCAGCCGGCAGCTGAGCGGGGCCTGGTGTTACTGAGGCCCCCTGCCTCTCTGCAGTATCGGTTTGCACGAATTGCAATTGAGGTGTGAGTGTAGGTTCACAGGCCAGCAGGGCATAGATAACTTTGTCTGCCAAGTCTCTTCAGGGACTTTCCCTTTCTCTGTCTTCTGTTTTAAAATATCACGTGAAATTCCTTGAAAACAAGAATAAAAATGGTATATTATGCAAAGGACAAAATCACATCATTCCAGTAACATCATGGATATCCATCTTTGCCTGTCCTTGCTGGAATACTTGCGAGTTATTTGGCCTGTGTGGCCACAAGCTGTTGTGGTCTGATCTCTTCGTCTGTGCAATGCTTGTTGAAAGTCGTTAGCACCCCTGTCTTTTTTGGTCTCCTTTATTTTGTTAAGAACAAGGAGCTGTCAGTCTTTTTGAAAAACCTTGTGGTCATGTGCCTCAGCAGCAACAGCTGTTTCATGATTGGACCGTTAGAGAGTAGGAGGCTGTAAACATTAAGAGTCTGTACCTGAGCTATGGGTTATGTTCTGCACTGAGAGTGTGCGAGACCCTTGCTCCATAAGGAAAGGAACCAAGGACTGCGCATTGCTGCTGGTTTGCAGGCAGGCAGGTGTGCAGCAGAGGTGCTGGGCTGGAAATAGAATGAGGGGCCTAGGACTTTATGACCCTTTGACCTCTTCACATGGACCTACACATGGTCCCAGGACTTACCTAATTGTTTTAAGTGAAACATTAATTGTTTTGTTTCTGCAAAGCATTTTTCAAAGCCATAGAGAGCATTTCTCAGCATATGTTCTGTGAAATGTGTTGCCTAGGAAAAAGAAAGATTCCATGGTGAGGTTGATTTTTAGGTTACTCTGAGTTAAACAAAGCTAGGCATTTGTTTATTAAAGAACCTCTGGAACCTTCCGTGTAATCATGTGTATTGTGAATCTCCAGGAAATAGATATTAGTGTAGAAGACTTTCTAAATCTTCTGGACCCCAAACTCCTTTTACGAGGAGCACTTTGTAAGATCGGTGTTCTTAGGAAGCCACTGTGGGCAGTGTGGCTTGTGTGGTGCGATAGCTACCTCTGCAGGGTGACAACCAAAACCACCAGCTGCTTTTTAGCACCAGTGCAGCCACACTGTCCACCTGGAGTCTGAGCAGGGTAGAAAAGACAGGGCTCATCCTGTCCCAGAGGAAGCGTGAGCTCATCAGTGCTTTTTTTTTTTTTTAAACTTGTAGATAAATTCAGTGGCCCATCAACTTTTTGCTGCCATGTACGAGGGTACTTCAAGAAATTCACGGAAAAATGGAACTAAAAGATAAGCTTGTTTGAATGAATTTTTTTTTTAAATCCATGTGCAGTTTTCTCATAATAAGCTTTTCCCATGGACTTGTTGAAGACCCCTCATATGTCTCACTCATTCTTCAGTCCCTTAACTTTCCTGTCCTAAATTTCCAGCAGAGTCTGAGTATGCCTTTTTTTTTTTTTTTTTTTTAACTTTAAATGTGTAGTTCAGCATTATTTCATGTGAACCAGTTGGGTTTCTGCAGTAGCATTTGGTAGTAAGCGTCTTTGGGGGTTGCTGAGTTGGGGGAAGGATACAGGAAGCATCAGAGCCGGCAGAAAGCACCCTGAGCAGGTGGCGTGTCTGATGTTTTCCCTCTCACCCTGCCTCTGGATGTCTGTGTCCATCCCAAACAAGATGGAGGAAACAAGTGGAACTGAGTGGTGTCTGTAAACCGAATAAAAATGTCACCTGATGTTCAGTAGTGGATATTTTTTGGCCTGCTTCTCATTTGTTTTCTGGGCTCTAAGCCACTTCATCTGCAGCTCATCTTGCTTAGTGACAAAGTCTCAGCTCGTGTGTGGTCACCTCACCTCATCTGGTACAGCACCTGGTGGGCCCAGATGCCCCGCCCTCCTTATAGCACACAGGGTAGGTACATTTGCAGTTACTCTGCCTTGAGTGATCTAGTGGAGGTCAGAGAGCTTGCACTGTTGTCCAACCAGAATTTCCTATAGTGTCTTCCTGGGAGCACTAGACCCCAGAGGGGTTCCCTTGAGAAAGGTGTCCCATGCTAAATAAATCCGGGAAAAGCTATATCCAGCCACCTCCTGTTACAGATTCACAGTGACTGTTAGCACAGTCCAGGCTCTGCACACTTGGCTCCTATAAGCAACAGAACTGATTTTTTTTCTGTGTGTTTATGCTTTGCTTTTTGAAATATTAGCATAAGTAATATTGCCTATCAGTCATCCATATTCATCATAGAAAAATTTGAAAATGAAGACCAGCAACAGCACCACCGTTTAAATCACCTGGGTTTTCACTTCCTGGATGTAACCACTTACTTTTCCGGTACATTCCTTTGTAGGCAGTCAAGTGTGTGTGTCGGGGGCAGTTTTAAGAAAAACACATGGAGGCCTGCATTATGGCTCAGTGGGATAACTCGCCGCTTGTGACACCAGATCCCATATCAGAGTGCCAATTCGAATCCCGCTGCTGTATTTCTGATCCAGCTCCTTGCTAATGCACCTGGGAAAGCAGCAAAGGATGGTCCAAGTACTTGGGCCCCTGCACCCATGTAGGAGACCTGGAGGAGGCTCCTGGCTCCTGGCTTTGGATCAGCCCAGCTCTGGCCATTGTGGCCATTTGAGGAGTGAACCAGCAGATGGAAGACCTCTCTCTGTCTCTCCTCTCTGTAACTCTGTCTCTCAAGTAAATAAATAAATCTTTAAATTAACACACACACACACACACACACACACACACAAACCTGTATGGTGCAGGGGCAGCTTCAGTGCCTGTTCCTTGTGGAGCTTGATTAGCAGGAACCCTCGTGTCAAGTCTTTTATTGAAAATGGGAAGTCAGTAGCTAGAGGCACACCCGTGCTAGATGTAGCATTGTTATCTGGGCTACCACCTGCCTGAGCTGAGTTCTTTCTTCCCAGGCAGCAGGCAGTGAGGGGCAGTGGACACGCTATAGGCACTTCTGGGTAGTCCTAACTGGTCTGCCCAGGGCCTGTTGATCGGAGGTCTGGGGAGCACAGTGCTAGTTCCAGGCCTGGGCTGTGGTTACAGGTCCCATGGTTACGTGAGTCTGGTCCCTGCAGGCCTCGTCAACAGACAGGACCTCAGGAGCCGCCTTTTCTTTAGAAACGGGCTTGTAAGTCAGAATTGCCTGATAGCCCAAGCTTCACTCCGGAAATCAGTCTTGGGTTGGCCCAAGTATTGGTATTTCTTAAAAGCTCCCTAGGCTGTTGTGACGATGTGTGGCTCAGTCTGAGAACCTGCTCCAGGAGGCTGGACTCCTTGAGCCTTCTGCACCTTGGGGAGGTGTGAATGAGTAACGAGGAGGTGGAAACCTTATAATTTTTGTGCCTTTAACAGGCCTGCTTGCCAATATGAAACAATATATTTCTGTAACATCGGCTCAGGGGGTCTGCTGACTGCATTATGAGACATCCAGGTGGGAACTTAATGAGAACGATGTGTTGTGGGCTGGGTGGCCCAGAGGAGGGGCCTCCACCTGGGAAAGAGGCCTGGTCTTGAGAAAGAAAACAGCCTGGCTCATTACTCGTATAGCCTTCACTACTTGAGAATATCAAATGAAGACTTTTTTGGTTGCATTGCCCAGTGTCTTTCTAGATCAGCTGGTCTTCACACTGGTTACATGTTGGAATCACCTGGGAGCTCACAAAACACTGGGTCCCAGGCCCCACCCTCCTCCCAGGAATGCAAATTTAAGTGGTCAAGGGTGTGGCCTGGACATTGGGCCTAAGAGCTCCCAGGTGACTTGCAGCCAAAGTAGAGAACCACAATTTCAGACTTAAAATGGGGTTCCAATGTCATTATCCAGAGACTGCTGATCAGTAGCCGGGAGCCATGTGGGCAGATGTAGGCCATCTTGAGCAGGACATACAACTACTGCTGAGGTCCCTGGTTGGGGTCCTGCTGGAACCGAGGAGCAGCCAAGTTGATGACAAAGGGTTTCCCTCTCCCGTACCAGGTATGGTTCTGGAAAAACCCACCCTATGCATCTGTGTGCTTTCAGTTTCACAGACGTGTGACTCTTCCAGTTCCTCTCTTCAGCCTCATCAGAACTCCCTGAGCCTCATTCACTTTGCTCTGACACGCTGGTCTTTCTGTTTCTTAAACAGCCAAGCTCTTGGCCCAGCCACAATTTTCCATGTGCTGTGCTCTGCCTTCATGGAATGTCCCCAGCCCTCGTCATCCCATCCTCTGAGCTTGATTTTTTTTGTTCTTTTTTTTTTTTTTTTAAAGATTTATTTTATTTATTTGAAAGAGAGTTACAGGGAGACGTAGAGACAGAGAGACTCAGGCATCTTAACTGCAAGGCTGCACACCTGATTCCCCCAAGCTTTAAGAGCCCTTCTCTGCTTATTCTATTTAAAGTAGCCCCCTCCTTCCCAAATTATTCTCTGTCACACAATGGATTTATTTTCTAATGATGTCACAATAAATAATGTTAGATTCCTTTGTTTACTTTTTTATTATCTACTCCATTGATGTTAATCCTCATAAAGGTGAGATCATTTCTTTTTTGATCAGTATGACACCCAGTTTTTTATTTTTTAAAGAAGGTTTATTTATTTGAAAGTAGAATTACAGAGAGAGAAATCTTCCATCTGCTGGTTCACTCCCCAGATGGCTGCAACTGCTAGGGCTAGGCCAGGCCAAAGCCAGGAGCTTCCTTTGGGTCCCCTACATGGGTGGCAGGGGCCCAAACATTTGGGTCATCTTTCCCCACTTTTCCCAGGAAGCTGGATTGAAAGTGGCGCAGCCAGGACGTGAACAAGAGCTTATATGGGATGCCAGCGTTGCAGGCGGCAGCTTTATGTGCTGTATCGCAGTGCTGGCCCCATACACCTCAGCTTTAACACAGTGCTTAGCCCATAACGGTGTTTAACACATTTTTGTAGAATTGTTGCATTAAATCGAAGGTGTTTGTATTAAACTGGGTAATGCTGTTTAGGCCAGGCATATGTTGTAATGAACCAGTGAACCACTAGGTGGTGCCAAGACCTCATGAGTAAATCTCCCTGGGCAGAAAAAAACAGCAGAACTTAAATACAATTTAGTTCTAGTTGGATTGGTCACAGAACAGTCAAAATCTCCCCTTTGGGGACAGACCCGTGCCAAAAAAAATGCTGGATTGAAAAGAATTCATGATTTTTAAAGAGGTGCCTAGAGAAGAAGTAACAAAGTTTTTATGTCAATGAATCCCATCCTCTTTCTGCTCCCTTCCCCATCACAAGCTGCATCTACCGAAGATGCAGGGAGACCATTTCTTCACCACGGGAAGCAGTGTGCATCTTGGCAGCAGTAGGCGTGGGCTACACGCTCCACATGTCTCTGTCTAGTCCCGTTTCTCTGCACTCTCACCCCTTTATTTTTATGAAGTCAGTGATGAACCTGTTTGTTTTCTCTGGGCTACACAAGCCTCATTTCTTTAGCTTTCTTTCTCTTGTTTCCAACATCTCACAGAGGACCTCAAATTATCTGTTGGCCAAGACACAGTTTGTTCTCAGAACAGCCCTGCACAGCTGTGTGAGCCCCAGGCGGAGGCTGCTGGCATTAGGCAGCCCCACCAGCAGTCTGGGTCACTGTGGGCCTCCTCCCTCCCTGCTCTGCGGGAGTTAGCCACTGCTGCTTGGGGGCATGTGTTCCTTTGGTTTTCCTTAAAAGCTGAGCCTGGGATGGCTGACATGCAGGTAGTTTATTTTAGGAAGTGACCTAAGTGAACAGGAGCGTGAAGGCTGGGAAGAGTGAACCAGGGAGGGAGCGAAACCTGATCCAAGTGTGCATTACAAGCTGGTTTCCAGGGGGGGCCACTGGGGCTCCCTCCTCCTCCTCCTCCGTCCCACCTCCTCCGAGGAACTGAGTGTACCTCCACACTGTCTACATGAGCTCCAGAAGACAGAAACTTTATTTACTCGCTCCCCTTCCCACTGGCCAAGGGCTGCTTCCCCAGGGCAGTGTTGATTTTCTGGCACCAGGCGCTGAAACCGCTGAGCCTGCTCAGGGCTAAGAAGTTTCACAGGCACAAAACCAGAGGGCAGCTAAGGCAAGGTGTGCCCAGCAGGTTGCTGAAGCCAGGGCTGTGCTGAAAGCAGGCCAGGGAGACGGGAGACAGGATAGCAGATGGCCAGCACAGATAGGGCCCTCCTGAGACAAGTGACTGTGTCCTGTGGGGCCACCTTTGCAGAGCCAAGGGGTGTGTGTGTGTGTGTGTGTGTGTACACGCGTGGGTGCACGTGCACACGTGAGCTTATATGCAAGCTGTTGGCATGGGGGGGGGGGTGCCTGATGAGCACCCTGGAACCAGCAGTACAAGTTGGCGTGTAAGCTCAGAGCTGTTCTTGCCAAAATGTGGAGCAGCGACTGTCCAGCTGCCCAGCAGCCACTCCGCCTGGGACCTGTGCAGAGTTCTGCCCATTTCCCTGTGCGCACCCGCCCGCAACAATGACTAGGAAATAAGCCCCAGGGCTGAAGGGCTTTGTGTTTGTTTGTTGATTTAACAGGGAGACCTGGTTTCTGGGTCACTGTGGCCTTTTTTTTTTTTTTTTTTTTTTTTTTTAGCAGTGAGGTCTGGTTTCTGGTTGCTGATTTGAATACGCCGGGCAGGGACTTGTCTCTCTTCCAGCATCTAGCAGATGTCCCTGTGGGTAACGAATGGGTACTTTAGCAGGGTTTATAACTCCCATGGCCTCACATTTCAGGGGCTTGGGCTCTGGGAGAGCTGGAATGGTGTTGTGTGTGTGCCTCTCCACCATTAAGGGAGAGAGGGAATGTGTCTGAGACACCAGGTCCTGGCTCCCCTGGTGTTGCTGTTGAGACATGGGCCCCGAGGCGGCTACCAAGAGACATCAGAGTGTCTGTTTGCATCTCATCTCATCAAGCGCCATGGAGTCACGCCTGTCCACCTACATCATGTCCACCCGAGCCTGAGTGGCCTTGAAGAAAGATCGCCTTAGAAGGCCCTTCTGGAACTTGGGCTCCCATGCAAAGCCTCATCTCACAAAATTCCTTTCTGGATGGTTAATTGTTTTCTGCTAGTGAACGTCTGTGGAGCCTTCTCTTTGGAACAGGGCGAGGCGGAGATAGGACTTGATTCTCACTAAGGGCAGAGCGAGGCTGCAGGGCCAGCTTGTCACTCGTTGAGGTTCAGGTGTGTCCTTCATGGGGAAGCCGGCGGCAGCCAAGGGTTGGGTCGCGGTTTTATTTTCCCCGGGGCCAGCATCATGGACCAACCAAGCTGCCAGGCTCTGCCCTTCGCGAGCCCACTCAAAGGCTGCTCCCCTCCCCTCTACCGCAGGGACCGCGGAGTCGGGCTGGGGGCAGGCAGAGTTTGGCAGGGATTTGTCTCTCATCCCGGTCCTTAGTAAGGTAAGACCCCGGGGCCCCTGAGCAGCACTGCGCACTAACAGGGGCTGCACGATGGCGCTCCCCACGGCGGGCCAGTCTCCCTGTCTTGTCCGCGTCCTCTCGAGTAGGAGGTGAGGCACGCTCTGGCACTTAATGCTAGGCCAGAAGCAGCTCGGGGCCTGGCTCTCCTCCCCTCGCCCATTCCACCCCCGAGCCGGCCTGGGGTCTGGGCTAAGGCCCTGGGGTCAGCTGCGAAGGCGAACGGCCGCGGCCGTGTCCTTAAGCAGTTCAAGGTCGGCAGCTCGCCGCGGGGGCGCCGCGGGAAGCGTCGAGGCGTTTTGGCTCTTGGTCTGGCGCGGGCCTCTGGTCTTTCTCATCCTGATGTTTTCCTCAGAAAATGGCCCTGGAGTCCCGATGGATTTATTTCCTCCGCTGTTCCCTCCCACTGCGCCCTGTTATTTACGAGCCGAGCACCACCCAGGCCATTCATCTTGCCCCCGTCAGGCGCGTATGCAAGGCCCGTGATGACGTCTCCCAGTTGGCCCGCTCCTGGCCTAAAGCGCAGCCAGCAGCAAAACAACACCACACACGGCTCGCCCCCCACCCAGGCGCGGGTGGCGCCTGCGTAGGGACGCAGGGGTCGCCCCTGCGGGAGGCCCTCGACGCGTGAGCCCCGTTCCCGCGCGTCCCTCATAGGCCTGCGCGTGCGCCTGCGCACTCCGGCCGCCGGGGGTGCAGCTAACGTCGTGTAGGTGAGGCCGGCTCAGGAGTTACTCCCTCTGTCACCGCCCCCAGGGCGAACTTAGGCGTCCTGTCCGCCTTCCACCAGGAGGACTCTTGAGGGCCAGGGGTGGCGAGGGACATCTATCTGCAGGGCGACCGCCGAGCAGCTGCCGTGGAGCCCGCCGGCCTCGGGTCTGGAAGGCCGCAAGATGCCTCCCTCCTTGGGCGAAGGAGGAAGCTGGGCCCCAGAGAGGGGCGGCCCCCTGCCCCAAGGCACCCCTTCAGCCAGCCGCGTCCGGACAGCACAGGGCGAGCCCAGAGGCTACTCAGCACCCGGCCTGGCGCCCGCAACGGAGCAAGCCCGTCTGCGGTGCTGGATTCGAGTTCTGATTCTCTTTTCTGCCCTCCTTTGAGCACCCCGGTGTTTCTTCTGCAATCCTGGCCTTGCCCTTTCTTCTTTCTAGTGGGAGTGCTGACCGGAGTCAGGGGGCTTAGCTGCCAGGCCTGTCATTCCCCGGCTGGGAACCCTTGGGCGGGGCTCTCTCACCTCCGTGCCCTTGTCAGTAAAACGGAGATACTATCAGCGTCCGCCTCACTGTCTTGAAGCAAGTGAAGTGATGGGACCATAGGCGCTTTGTTGAGCCCTTGTTAGCTGCCGGCCATGGAGCCTGAGCTTGTTGCATATGGGTTATCGTGAGTTATATCATCCCCATTTTACAGAGAGAGAAACTGAGGCACAGCGAGGCGAGAGAAGTGCCCAGGGCCATGCAGGTAGGAAGTGGAAGAGATCGAATCCCAGCTGATCTGTCATCTTAGCTTTTCCACATCCCACCTTTGCTCCTGTGTGTCTCACCTGCCCTCACACTGACCTCCCGTTAGTACGGCTTTGGCAAACAGGGGCTTAAGGTGGCAGGGCCATACTAATCGCGGTAAAGCAGTGCCTGTCTATTTTCAGCGGCTTGATAGGAGGGAGTGGGTTTGAGGGTGACCTTCTCAGGATCCCTGTTCTCAAGACTGGGATGACAATGGTAAGGGAAAGCAGGGGTTCCTGCGCGCAGCCCCAGGGTGCCGTTCCCAGGTATGACCGCGAGGTGGCGCCGTGGACCGGCACCGGCGCTCTCTGCGATCCGTGGGAGAGAACCGTCCGTTTGGCGCTGGGGCGCAAGTGGATACCACCCTGGGAGGGATTCGGTTTTATTTGTTCCGTGTTGCAGCTGGGGAAACCGGATGAGGTTTGTGTTCCCTTTGGACTCAACGGACGATTGTGAGGGTCCAGCTGCACACCAGGCCCTAGGCTCTAGAACCCAGGAGGATAAATGACAAGGGCCGTCCCTGCCCCTGGAGCTCACAGCCTGGCCTGGGAGGCAGCTACCCAAGAGAACAGGAAGAAAGAAAACGAGACCCCCCTGCTTGCTCAGACCCTCAGCCCCATGCCTGGCTGCTCATTTGGGGTGACTGGTTCCCAGAGGGAGGTGGATTCAAGCCAGGCCTTTCACAGCTAAGCCCTCCCTCACCTGGGCTGGTCCCTGGCTCATTTGACCCAGTAAAGCTCTCTTTCTTCCCCCAAATGCCACTGCCCATTCTACCCTTCTAGAGTGGTTCTCTCCTTAAACCCTCCAAAATTTTCCTGTGCCCTCATAGAATAGTGCGTTTCCCACGTGACGTGGTAGTATGCAGGCTTAGACGTCTGCCCGGCTACATAGGAGGTCCTGAAGGTAGAGTCCCTGAGCTTGGATCTCTAGACCTGGAACAGTGCCAGGCAAGTAGATCACACCCTTTAGGCACTTCAATTGACTAAAGTTATTAATAGAAAAGGCACATATGATTTTTATCTCTTACTGCCTAATTCAGCCCAGCAACAATCCTGTGCACTTGGTATCATCATCTGCATATTTTATAGACAAGGCAGTGCCAGTTGCTACGACAGAGAAACCAAGAGATTTCCATGACCTCACACACCTTGCAGATGGTATCTTACAGAGCAGTCCGCCATGACTTGGACTGCCTTCTGCCATCTGGATGCTACTTCATCTAAAATCCGTCTC
Organism: Oryctolagus cuniculus; assembly: GCF_051225735.1. Classification (NCBI taxonomy): domain Eukaryota; kingdom Metazoa; phylum Chordata; class Mammalia; order Lagomorpha; family Leporidae; genus Oryctolagus; species Oryctolagus cuniculus. The sequence continues at coordinate 124,319,970 of NC_142872.1, forward strand.
TCCAAGGCTGCTCTGACGCAATATAACAGACTGGATGGTTTGAACATCAGTCCTGGAGGTGGGCAGTCCAAGATCAAGGTGCCAGCAAGTTTGATTTCTGCAGAGAGCCCACTTCCTGGCTTGCAAGTATCCTCTTGGGCAGAGAGAGAGAAAGAGAGAGCACACACTCTAGTCTCCTTTCCTCTTCTTTTTATTTTAAGATTTATTTACTTGAAAGAGTTAACACAGAGATAGGAGAGAGAGGGAGAGAGAGAGAGATCCTCCATCTGCTGGTTCACTCCCCAGATGGCTGCAACAGCTGGAGCTGCGCCAATCCGAAGCCAGGAGCCAGGAGCTTCTTCCAGGTCTCCCACGCAGGTGCAGGGGCCCAAGGACTTGGGCCATCTTTTACTGCTTTCCCAGGCCATAGCAGAGAGCTAGATCGGAAGAGGAGCAGCCGGGACTAGAACTGGTGCCCATATGGGATGCCGGCGCTTCAGGCCAAGGTGTTAACTCACTGCACCACAGCACCGGCCCCTCCCTTCCTCTTCTTATAAGGGCGTTAATCCTATCAAGGGACTCTTACGTCAAGACCTTATCCGAATCTGATTATTTTCTCCAAACCTCACCTTCAAATGTCATCACATTCGGAAACAGGCAAACATACAGTCCGTAAAGCTGCTGTCACGACCAGGGCATGTGGACACTAGGCTTCGCTGGTCAGAAGTCACTTCTGTTTGTAACTCACTGGCCCCTACCAGCCGTGGAGTCCCACATAAAGGCACACGATCGCTGGCGTGCCCTATCAGACTCAGCCACTAGACCACACACCTCCGAGCACACTTCTACATATATGCCCAAACACACGCATCCACATGCATGTGCGTGTATATGTTTAAGGATCACACTCCCCCCGAGTAACAAACAACCTACAGAGACACACGGACAGAACAAGAAAGCATGTGTGTAAAACAATCCTCATGTTGGGAAATTGAGGGTGCTGAGTTTCATGAGGGAGGTTTTTCCCCCCTCTCATTATTTAACAAACTAGTCTTGGGAAGAAATGTCTGGGGAGAACACTTGAGGAGCAGCAGGCAGAAGTAATGACAGAGAGATAGCCATGATCTGTCTGTGCGGATAACAGGGTTCTGCAGACGAGCAGTTCTCAGGGGCTCCCAGGGAGAGCAGTGAGACAGAATGCTTGCAAGAGTCAGCTTGTGCACCAGAGACAATTGTTTCATTTCTTGCAAAGATTTTGCACATTTATAGAAACAGGAGAGGCAGCGGAGGGGTGACTGCACCCACCGCCTCGCCCAGGCTGTGCTGCGGCGCCCTGTGGGTGTTGGTACTGCCACAGAGGTTAATCGTGACTTCGGGGAGGTTAACGATGACATTTTGACATTACAGAGACTGGTGACACGTCTCTGTGGGAATTAAAATATTTGGGCTAATTTTAACAATAAACATGCCTGAAGAGAAAAGAAGGAAAAAGTCGAGCTCTGCAGCCCTGGGTGCTGACTGATCTCCTGAGCTTGCTTCCTCCCTCCGGAGGCAGGCCTAGGAAGAGTGACCTGGGCACAAAGGCACTCTGACTCCTGAGAGCTCTGGAGATTGAGCTACTGGTTCAACCCACTTTGATGAACATTCATGGAGCAGTTGCTGTGGGCTTGCTTCTCTCTGGACACTTCCACCACAATGTTCTCTTATTTCTGCTTGCAGGGAGCTGGTAGAGAGACAACATGTGTACTTTGATAATCATAAGACCAGGAAGGGGTTGGTGTTGTGGTGCAGTGGGTTAAGCCAACATCTGTGACCCTGGCATCCCATGTGGGCGCCAGTTGGAATCCCGGCTGCTCCACTTCCTATCCAGCTCCCTGCTGATGTGCATGGGGAAGCAGCGGAAGATGGTCCAATTACTTGTGTACCTGCAACGCATGTGGGAGACCTAGATGGAGTTCCAGCCTCCTGGCTTTGGCTTGGCTCAGCTCAGCCCTGGCTGTTGTGGCCATTTGTGGAGTGAACCGACAGATTGAAGATCTCGCTTTCTTTCTCTCTGTCTCTCCCTCTCTCTCTGTAACTCTACCTTTCAAATAAATAAATAAATCTTAGAAAGCTTAAGAAAAACAAGATCAGGGAATGTGGAGAATCCTGCAGAGGGGCGTGTGCGTCTATCTGCACATGTGTGTGCATGAGTGTGGGGATGTGTGTAGGGAAAGGTTATGAGGAGTGATCTGAGAAATCTAGGCCTTGGATAATGGACACTCCCTGAGCCGTTCTTGGGTCCCTTGGCTTATGATCTATCCAGATCCAGAGGGTTAAGCCTACCAGGTGGAGTAGGGGGAGGGTACTGCCAGATACTGCTTTGGCTCTGGTTATTTTTGTGATAGGCCCCCACACCACCATCCTGTAGTCCTGTGCTTTATGTTAGCACTTGGTGGTGGTGGCACTACTGGCCCCCAGCCACATGCAGGCTCTGCTGTCCCAGCCTTGCATCCTTGTGACAGAGAGAGAGTGGCATCCAGCAAGACCATCTTCTGGATGCCCTGTTAGACACTGGAGATCAGAAGGCTTGGCTCCGACACCACTTCCTGTGATAGTCAGTGAGACACTCAGTGGCTTTCTGTCCATTTATCTCACGTTATGAGGATTAGGAAGCCTCACGTCATGGTGTGTGGGGAGGTATGCCTCCTCTGTGAAGCCCTCCTGGTCTTCCTGAGAACAGACTTCATGCGGTTCTTCCTCTGTGCCCCGGGTGGACCTTGAACAGATCCCCCATGGAGGGGTGAGCCCCGTGGCATCTTAAATTCTGGATGAGAGCCCTGGGCCACTGCTGGGTGCAAGTGTTTGCTCAGTAGGGAATGGATGCGCTGGAGAGCCCTGGGCACGGAGGGAGAGGGTGCTGGTTTGGCTCTTCCTCTCACGTCCCTCTCCTGCCCCACCCCCCTCACTGCCCCATCCTCTCTTCCTCCTTTTAGACCTTTTCTGGAGCCTGGGGGGCAGGGGGGAAAACCCAGTTGGAAGGTATCTCACAGAGTCGGTCCCAAGAGGACAGGAAGTGGGTTATAAGATTTAGTTGCTGCCTCTCCCAGACACCCTGGCACCTGTCTGTGGGCAGTGACTTGCTGTCACAAGACAGTGTGGGAAGGGGCTGGCATCGTGGTGTGGTGGGTAAAGCTGCCGCCTGCAGTGCTGGCATCCCATGTGAGCACTGGTTCACATCCCAGCTACTCCACTTACAGTCAAGGTACCTGCTAATGGTCTGGGAAAAACAGCAAAAGTTGGCCCAGGTGCTCAGACCCCTCCTACTCATGTAGGAGACCCAGAAGAAACTCCTGGCTCTTGGCTTTGGCCTCGCTCTGTTCTGGCTATTGGGGCCATCTGGGGAGTGAAACAATGGATGGAAGCGCTCGCTCTCTTTCTCTCCCTCTCTGTAGCTCTTTCAAATAAATAAACAAATCTTTTAAAGAAAAAAAGACAATGTGGGAACCAGCCTCACAGTGAGGGCCCGGTAAGGCTGTCCCACGAGCGTTCACACCCCCTTGTCGCCCCTTTCCGCAGGAGACAGCCTGGTCTGGGTGATGAGTAGAACGTGGACGGAGAGATGGTGGTGCCCTCCAAGCTACGTCCTGCAGCCTCTGTCGTGGCCCTGCTCACCTGCTCTGGAGAAACCACGAGGACACTCAGGCGACACTGTGGAGAGACCACGTGTCCGGGAGCCAGAGGCCTCCACCACCGGCCAGCGCTTGTTTTCTAGCCTTGTGGGTAAACCACCATGGGGGGGGGGGTCCTCCAGGTGCAGCCCATCCCTCAGATGACAGTGGCCTTGACTGATACCCAGCTGCGACCCCCAGAAATGCTGAGATGACCCACGTTACTCTTTAAGGGGCTGCATTTTGAGGCGTTTTGTCAGGCAGCTTTAACTGACACACACAGGAACGCACATGGTGCAGTGTCACACACCAAGACCCCTCCCAGAGCTGGGCTGCACACTGCCAGGGTGAGGTCTGAGAGTGAATCTAAACCATCTTGTTGCCGTCTGCGCCTCATGTTGTTGTCCGGCTGCCAGCCCATGAGACGTGGCCTGTGCTGCCTGCTCCGCACGCCTGGGTGTCATCACCGTTCTCAGCGTCTGCCCCAGCACTGGGTGCCGTCGGCATGGCAGGCTCTGCTCGCTCTCAGCAGTCTGCCTCGGCCCCAGACCTTGGAGGAGGACCATTCATCTGTCTGTCCATATGTTCATTCTCTCATTTATTCATTCAACAGCATGTGTGCAAGTACCACCTGCCAGGCACAGCAGTGAGCACTGCAGGGACAGCAATGGTGCTGAGCCTGCTCTCAGGGACCTTACCATCAGGCGGGGGAGACAGGTAATAAGTAAAATGGGTCATATATGCCCGTTTGAATCTTTGGCAGGAGAGGTTCTGTTACAAAATAAGGGAGGAGAGGGGACGAGCAAATGTCAAGAGGTGGTTGCATTGTAGTCGCAAATGCAGAGTAAAGGCTGGTGGAGCTGAGGACCAAGTCCTGTGATTCCCAAGCCAGGAATGGGCCAGCCAGAGGAGCAGCCGGTGCAGAGGCCCTGCGGCAGGAGCAGCCAGCAGTTGTCCAGGGGCAGCAGGAAGCCCATCTGGCTGGCGCGGCATGAGCGTCTTAGTGAGGGGCTGAGGTTACTGGGCCTGGGGGGGGGGCAGATTAGGAACTTAGGCTCTTACTCAGCCTGAGCCGGGAACCCACAGTAGGGTGTCGAGCACCAGAGCGTCTGCTTGCAGGGCACGTTCTGTGTGTCTCCTTCCCCCAACATTCCCCCTGGTGGATGTGGACAGGCGTCCGCAGGGCGTCTCCATATGCCCATGTGCAGCTTCCACGTGCAGCCCTTCCCCTTGCAAGGGGGCACTTGGTGTGTTCACATATGAGGCCCTGGGCTAGGGCTGCAGGTGTGCGGGTGTGCAGGTAGCCAGGTTGGACTTGTTCTGCTCTAATCCCTGATATCCGTCCTCCAAGGGGCTCTGAGAGCAGCCCCGCCATGACTCTGCTGCCGGAGCCCCTCGTGGGTGCACCCGTGTGGCTGGCCACAGGAGCCGGGGAAGGGCAAGATCTGTGCCAGGACAGGAAGGAGGCCAGTTCCCCTTAGCTCCGAGGCACCTTCGGCACCCCACTGTGAGTTCAGCGCACCCCATCTCCCCAAGAGGCACCCTGGAGTTGGCCCTCACACATCTAAGAACTCACAGCACACTGGATGTGTTGTGCAAAGCCTTAGTGACACCCACTAAGCAAAAAAATGTATTTATTTATTTATTTATTTGAGAGGTAGAGTTACAGACTGTGAGAGGGAGAGACAGAGAGAAAGGTCTTCCTTCTGTTGGTTCATTCCCCAGATGGCCACAATGGCTGGAGCTGCACCAATCTGAAGCCGGGAGCCAGGTGCTTCTTCCCTATCTCCCATGCGGGTGCAGGGGCCCAAGCACTTGGGCCATCTTCGACTGCTTTCCCAGGCCATAGCAGAGAGCTGGATTGGAAGAGGGGCAGCTGGGACTCGAACCGGTGCCACAGGCAGAGGATTAACCTACTGCGCCGCTGCACCGGCCCCAACTAAGCCATTTTCATCCTGGGATGTTATGTGTGTGCTGCTCTGACACAGTCCCCTCGCCAGGGCTTTCTTCTTGATTCCCTCGGACCTCATCCGAGAGAAATCTTTCATCTCCACCCCCCTGGGCAGGCCTATGAGTCACGAAGCCCCACACTTGAGAACAAACAGGCCGTGCCTGCCTCCCCTCCTCCGCCCACGGTGACCCAGGGCTCCCTCCCCAGCAGCGAGGAGCCTTTATTGCAGCGGCAGCTCAGGGTTTGTCCTGGGACGGCGACGTTATTAAAACCAGACTTGGTGATGCCCCGAGCAGTTAGTCAGCCTGTCCAGGAACGGTGCAGCATGATCGCAGAGCGAAATGGGACGCCGAGGGGTCAGTGCATCTCCCCTTTTAGGCAGGACCACACCTACGTCATTCCAGAGAGACGGGATTATCTTTTATTTGTTGCTAGCTTTTAAAGCCCTCCAGAGACAGCTCAGAAGTCAGCCTCTTTCAGATGTCGACTCCGGTGTCCAGCATTCCCGTGGCCCTGTCACTGGGAGGGTGGGCACACACACACACACGCACACGCACACACATGCCATGCACATTTCAGAGTTTCTCTAGAGATATCCGCCACCCACCACTCGGCGCCTGCGCACTCCTCTTCAATTACAGCGGAGGAGGGTGTGGACGCCAAAGTAGGCGGGAGCTGCACACCCCGGTGCCTGGATTCAAACCCACATCCCTCTCCTACTGACTTGCTTTGTGATCTAGTGCAAAGCTGAGAAGCCTCCATGAGCCTCATTTTCCTTCCCTGTGAAAGGAGGAATAACAACCCCCCTGGGGGCAGGAGTTTGGAGCAGCTTTTAAGAAGCTGTTTGGGAGCCCCGCATCCAATATTGGAGAGCCTGGGTTCAAATCCTGGCTCTGCTTCCAATTACAGTTTCCTGCTAGTGCACACCTGGGAAGGCAGCAAGGTGATGACTCAAGTTCTTGGATCCCTGCTGCCCACTTGGGAGACCCAGATGGAGTTCTGGACCCCTGGCTTTGGCCTGGCCCAACCCTGGCAGTTGCAGACATGTCGGGGAGTGAACCAGCGGATGGAAGATCTCTCTCCATCAGTCTCTCTTTCAAATAAGTGTCTAGTCCATAGTAGGTACTCCACAAATACTGCTGTTACTGGAGGTAGAGAAAAAAAAAAATGTGCCTGAGAGGCAGTGGAACACTGTGACTTGAGCCTCTCCTGAGGACAGACGTGTGGTTTGTGTGGGTGTGCATCAGGGCAGGTCCTCCTGGGGAGCAGAGCCCAAAGCTGCTGGGGCTGGGAGCGGTGCTGGCCCCAGGGCCATTTACCCCCTGGTGTGTCCTATTCTCAGGCTATGGAGGGTGTGGGTGTGCGTCTGTATGTTCTGTGAGGCGTGATGCACATGTCCTGACTTGATCAAAAGCAACCTGTCCCTGAGCTGATGGTTTCCATGGCAGCACAGGGAAGAGCCCCCAAGCAACCAGACAGTCACGCTTTAAAGAAAAGGAGCATGATTGGGGAATCTGGTGATGGTTGGTCATAGCTGTGCGGATGCAGAATTCAGAAATTCATTTTGCTTCTGTATTCGGGCAGACAGGATACAGCAGTGAGCACAACAGACATGGATGCCTCTACTAGAGGAGCTCAGCTTGTGGGGGTGGAAAGCAGACAACGAACACAACAAATTCACGGTATTTCCGGAGGTGATCTGTGCTTCAGAGAGAAAGCACAGGTAATGGGGACTGAGGGTACTGGGTGGAGGTGGGTGTTGCCATATTAATGAAGTGGTCAGTCGGCCTCAGAGAGAAGGCAACCTTTGGGAGAGACTTAAAGAAGTTGAGAGTTTTAGCCTGGTGAGAGAGAGAGAGAGAGAGAGCGAGAGAGAGAGAGCAGCCTGTGCAAGGGCCCTGAGGCAGGAGTGGCACTGGTGTCTTCAGAGAGCGGGGAAGGGGCAGTGAGGCTGACAGGAGGGAGGGTAGGAGGAAGTGGCCTTTTGGGCAGAGCAGTCACGGAGGTTGGACCCTGTCGGCAGCTGTGGAGAAGGTCCAGTGAGATGCTGCTGCTGACGGTGGAGTGGCGATGTGGCCCCGGGGCAAAGCGTGTTCCACAGAGAGCTGCACTTGGAGGCAGGAATCGGACGAGCATGCAGATGACCCACCCAAGGTGGCAAAGCTAAGAGTTGTGCCCAAAAGTATGCAGAGTGGATGTGAAGGAGGTGAGAAGCAGCCCTGGCTGATTGTTAGAGAGGGGTGTTGGGGACGGAGACCGAAAGGAAGGTAGAAGTGGAGTCTGCCTTTGGACATCCTGAGATTACAATCTAGCAGGGCGTGGAAAACACGTCAGGAAGCTGTGCACACGTCTGGCTTCCTATTGATCTGGGCCAACTGGTTTCTGTCAAGGAGCTCCCAGACTCCAGGGGAGGGCTTTAGCATCGGACCTGGAAAGGGGGCAGCAATCCAATGAAACCAAATGTCTGGACCTGTGGTCTAAGTCGGGCTCCAGGAAATGCTGGCTGGCATCCTTGGCACCATTCTGGCAGGCTCTTGGATGCCACCGCTGCTGGTGGCAAAAAAAAAAAAAAAAAGTACATCTGAAAATGCCTTGTGCTCCAGTTGCAGTCCTCTGGGATGGGGCATTGGTTTCCAGGGTTTAGGGACCAGGACTCTTTTTCTGTTTGTTTTTAAATTTATTTATTTGAAAGGTAGAACAAGAGAGAGAGCTAGTGAGAGAGTGAGCATGTCCATCTGCTGGTTCACTTCCTTCAACAGCCTGGGCTGTGAGCCAGGAGCTCCATCTGGATCTCCCACATGGGTGGCAGGGACCCAAATACTCGAGCCATCCTCTATTCCTCCCAGAGGGTGCATTAGCAGGAAGCCGGCTAGCAAGCAGAGGCAGGACTTGATTCCAGATGGTCCTACAGCTTAACCCGCTGTGCCACAACACCTGCTCCAGGACAGGACATCTGGCCTTGCCAGGTTTTGTACTAGGAAGGAGGTGGAGGGTTTTTTGTTCCCTGCAAGGTTCCCACCATGGGAGTAGATTCCCCAAGGTCAACCACTGGGAGCCAGAGGAGACAAAAGATCTTGTGTGAGTTTGTTACACTTGCTGGGTGGCTTAAAGCAGCAATGTGTCCTCTCATAGTCTGGAGTGCTGAAGTCCCATGGCGTGGGCTCTGAGTCTAAATCTTCCCTTTCTATAAGGACATCAGCCTGGAGAAGTCTCATATTAATGACTTCATTTAAAAAATACACATATTTATTTATTTTGAAAGTCAGAGTTAGAGAAAGCAAGCGAGAGAGAATGAGAGCGAGAGAGAGAGAGCGAATCTTTCATCTTCTCTGATTTACTCTCCATATGGCTGCAATGACCAGCGCTGGGCCATGTTGAAGACCGGAACCAGAAGTTTCATCCAGGTCTCTCACGTGGGTGGCAGGGGCCCAAACATGTGGGCCGTCTTCCACTGCTTTTCCCAGGCCTTTAGTAGGGAGCTGGATTGGAAGGGAAGCAGCCAGGACTTGAACCAGCAGCCGTCTATATGAGATGTCGGCATTGCAAGAGGCCATTTTACCTGCTTTGCCACAATAGCAGCCCCCCTAATAACCTCATTTATAAACACTTTTTAAAAATTTACTTGAGAGGCAAAGAGAGATACACACACACACAGACACACACACACAGTCACACAGAGAGATTTCTCATCTCCTGATTCACTCTTGCAGTGCCCACATGGCCTGACCAAGGCTGAGGTCAAAGTCAGGAGCCAGGAACTCCGTCTAGGTCTCCTGTGTGGGAGGCAGGGACCCAATCACTTGAGCCATCACCTGCTGCCTCCCAGGGGTTGAATTAGCAGGAAGCTGGAGTCAGGAGCTGGGGTTGGGTCTTAAACCCATGTTTGCTGATACGGGACCCAGGGAGCGTCCTAACTGGTATCCTAACTAAATGCCAGGACAAACATCTGTCCCCGGTAACCATGTATTTTACTTGATTCCCTCTATAAAGACCCTCATTCCAAACAAGGTCCCATTCTGAAACAGTGAGGGTTAGGGCTTTGGCGTGGGTTTTAGGGGCCACCACTCACCCACAACAGCCCCTGCAGTAGCACGTGGGTTTGGCTCTGTTGTGCCATTGCTTCACTTCTCTTCAAGAGAAGGATGGTTTTCATCCTGCTGGTTTTAGAAAGATATTTATATAATTGCCAACTTTTAATTATGGAAATTAAATAAATCTGCTTTGCCCTTTCCATCATTCATAAAAGTTGGTTCACAAGCTCTGGTTTGCTCTCAAGTCATTTCTGTTGATAGACTGTAGGGCCGACGCTCTGCTCACTCAGAGCGTCCCCAGCCATGGGATAAATGTTTTTTCCATTATTAACTTTATTGTTGTGGTACAAGAATCAGTCAGAAAAGAGAGGCTGCTGGCACTGCTTTCAGAGAGAAGAGACATGCTCAGCACGGGGGCTGTGGCAGGGGCCAAATGCCAATTTGCAGCCCAGTGCTGTCACCCCCAGCCCACCCAGGATCCATGTGTTCATCTGTCGGGCCTCTTCCGCAAATGTTTGGGGCCTGCCGGGCTTCAGGAAAAGACTCAGAGGTATCTGAACATTGTCAGGCCCGAGATCGGGGGCACCCCCGTTTGGTCTGCTGGGGCAAGTTTTTCCTGCCTTGGCACCTTGTGTCTTTGTTGCCTGCTCTGCTCTCTCATTGCATCATCCTCAAGGAGAGCGTAACCATGTTGTGCCAAGTCCTAGACACCCTCTTTCCCTACTTCTTTTGTGTTGTGTCACCTCCTATGTTTTCCTTCTGAGGCCCAGCAGACCAGAAATAACGGGGTCATCAGAGGTTGACAGGGCCCCAGGATCTAGTCTCCTTGTAAATAGGGTTAGAAAAAGGAGGTTTGGCAATGAACCCCGCAGACCCCAAAATAAACCCACACAGAACGAAAGGAAGGAAAGCAGCAACGTGAAAGACGAGAAACCAGACCACCACTTCCGCTGTTCTGTGGCGAGGGGCTTTGGAAACATGCAGCTGGCCAGCGAAGCCCCCAGGCCCAGGAGAGCAGGCAGGCTGAGTAAACAGGAAGTGCCAGGAAGCTATTTTTATTTGGTGCCGTCTTTACTTTCCCTTGTTTCAGTGGAAAATGAGTCTGGATTCCACAAAACTCCTTAGTGAACAACAAATATAACTGGAGGCGGTGCCAAAGCTGTCATTCCTCAGCAGTGGTTTGGACGCGTTTCTTCTTTGCCGAGCCCTTGGAAGGCCCAGGGCTCCGCTCGGGCAGGAAACAGGTGGTTTGCTTTAGAGAAGGCCGGTGGAACGGCCAGCGAGCGAGCCCCGGCCCCAGTGACAGCTCTGTCCTCCTGCGCAGGAGCCTGTTTTCCCATGAACAGCTGAGAAGCGCGCTGGACCCCACCATAGCTCAGATAGTGGTCAGCGTCCCAGGCTGTTCCCATGAGATCCCCAGGCCAGAAGGGGAAGACGGGCATCGTGGACCAGGCTCCCTCAAAGGTGCCCACCCTCTTCTTCAAGGCAGAGCCACCGAGCGTCCACTGGGCACCAGAAATCCTAGCTGGGATTGAGGGTGGCGAGAGCTTGGGGTGGGGGTGCATTGCTCAACAGCGCCCCCCTGCACCGCGACCCAGTCCGTTTTCTAAGCGCCTGCTCAGCTGTATGGCCCCTGATGAGAATGGGAGGATGAAGAGTTTCAAGTGCTCTTTCTGTTCCTTCCAGCCCGGGTGCTTGGGGGGACTGATCTCTCCATGTTGAAAACCATTCCCCTCATGTCTCCTGCTCCCTCAGCGCCCCTTTCTGCAATGCCCCTCTCACTCAGCAATGCCTTAGTTACCATCAAGTGACTATGCACTGGGATTACAACACCTTTATGTTTATTTATTTATTTGTATGGCAGAGTTACATAGAGAGACAGAGATGTTCCATCTGCTGGTTTCTTCCTGGTCTCCCACATGGGTGCAGGGGCCCAAGAATTTGGACTGTCTTCCACTGCCTTACCAGGTGCACTAGCAGGGAGCTGAATCAGAAGTGGAGCAGCCGGGACTCGAACCAGCACCCATTTGGGATGTTGGCGCCACAGGCAGCTGCTTTACCCACTATGCCGTAGCACCAGCCCCATTAACACCTTTAGAAACTAGCGACGTTGTAACGCTCACTGGGATTAAACCTAGGGGCAGGTGTTGGGCCTAGTGGTTAAGGTGCCTGCATCCCATACTGGAGTACCTGGGTCTGATTCCTGGTTCTGGCTCCTGACTCCAGCATTCCTGCCAATTCCCACCCTGGGAGGCAGCTGTGATGGCTCAAGTTGGGCCCCTGCCAATTCATGTGGCAGCCCTGGCCTCATCCTGGCCATTGTGGGCATTTGGGGAATGAACCAGTGGCTGAAAGCGCTAACTCTGACTCTCTCTCTCTCTCTCCTCCTCTCCCTCCCTCTCTCTCTCCCCGTCTCTCTACCTCCAAACAGACAAACAAAAATGACTAAGGCACAGAGACTGGTTTTCTTGGGCCCGTCCTCTCCCATCTCCCTGGTGGAGCCCCCTCAACAGTGAGGACCCCCATTGAGCAGATCAGCACTGTAGTTCCACTACTGGACAGAGCATCCTCCTGGCTCCCAGAGGGGCTCCCCCTTCCCATCCGTGGTGCCAGCAGCCCCATGTGACTGTCGTCTGCTGGGAACCCCACAAGCCCTGTGAAAATCAGGCCTTTTTGCTGCCCAGGATCATGAGTCAGCTGCAGGGGTGGGGGACAGCTGAGCAGAGCAGGGTGAACTTCACACGGCTGGTCTCCTGGAGACAGGCCTTGGGTCCTCCACGGCTCTCACACACAGCAGCTCCCTGGGTCACTGCCTCTCAGCACCTTTGCTGCACCAACAGATTTGGCTCTTGGCTCTTTCACTCTCACGACTTGCTCTCCCCTGTAACTTCCGGTCACTACTCATCTTGGCCTGCCCACGGCGCTTTGTTGGCCCGTCTCACCTTCATGCTCTCCAGGGTGCTCCTGGTGTCGGCTCCCACTCCTCACTCCTTGCTCTCTCCATGCTCCCAGCTCAAGTTCTGGGGGTTGGGACTCTGGTGCCCAGTGTGGCCTTCTGTGGGCACAGCTTTTCTACCTGAGGCCATCTCCGAGGCCACTGTGCAGCCTGCCACCCACCTACACTTGGCTATTTCTGGTAGGATGTGATGGGCCACAAATGCAAGGGTAAAATTCCATCATCACTCCTTCACATTCATTTTGCCATCTCATGTCAATAGCAAATGACTAATGAAGATACAGGAGGAAATGTCATTAAATTGTGACAGGGTGATGGGTGTTCAGTGCAGCAGTTACGATGTCTTTTGAGACACCTACATTTCATGTTGGAGTCCTGGGTTCAAGATCCAACTCTGCTCTTGATTCCAGCCTCCTGCTAATTCTCACGCCTGGAGGCAGCAGTGATGGTTCGAAGTAGTTGGGTCCCTGTCACCTACGTGGGAGACTTAACCTCCAGTTCTAGGCTCCTGGCTTTGACCTGGCCCAACCCTGGCAGGAGCAGGTATTTGAGGAGTGAGCCAGTGGAGGGATAGCTCTCTTTGTCTCTCTGTCTCTCTTTCCATTTAAGCAAGCTTTTAAAAATTAAAAAAAAAAAATTCTGAGGTAAGCTTTTGAAGATATATCAGTTATATCCTTTTGTCCACCCTGTGTCTCCAGAAACGAGGCTCATGCCATCATAAACTCATTAACTTCCCAAATCAATCCCAAACTCTTGAGTCAGTTCCACAGCCGGTCACTCAAGTCCTTCCCACCTGCATTTCTGGTCTTGGTGCACTGTCTTCCTCTTCACATGTCCCACGTTACAGATGCCACTGGGCTTCCTTCAAGCTACTCAGTGTCTCCTTTGCTCATGAGGCCTCCTCCAAGGGCCAGATTCTGATGTGCTTCAGAGAGCAGCCCAATCTCTGCATGTTTCCTAAGGTTGCTGCAACAGATCACACGCTTGGTGGCTTGGAATAACAGAAATGTGCTCCCTCCCAATTCTGGGAGCCAGAAGTCAGAAATCAAAGCTGTCTGTGGGCAGCTCTTCCTCTGAGGACTGCAGGGGAGAAGGCTTCCTTTTCTCTCCAGGGTTCTCCTTTACAGAAACTCCTTGGCTTGTGGTTGTGTGACTTCCCATCCCTGCCTCTGCTTCTGCCTTCACGGGGCTTTCCCTGTGTGTCTGTCTTCTATTTCTTAGAAAGACACTAATGGATTGACAGTCATCCAAAGTGATCCAGGCTGATCCCATCTCAAGAACCTTAACTCAATTACTTTTGCAAAGAAATAAGGTCACCCTCACAAGCTCCAGGGTTTCAGAGGTGAGCATTTGTTTTGGACCACCATTCAACACTCCCCAATCGTTCTGAAGGCTCTGCCCTTAGCCAGTGACCTTTATCCCCTCTGAGGTCTCTCAAGTCTCTCAGGGCACTTCTGATATTTTACTGTGCAGGGTAGTACCTTGGCTCTAGTGGGAGGCACGTAGGTCACAGAGTTAGACATCCTGGCTTCAAACCCTCGCTCTGCCACCTGCCTGCTGAATGACATGGGTCAAGTCGCTCACTTCCTTTTGCCTGGGCCAGGGCACAGTGAGGCACATCTAGACCACAAGATTTAAGGATGCACTTGGCCCTCTCACCATCCTGAAGTAAGATTTTCACTGTGCCCTCGGTGTCTTTGATTTACCCCACCTTAGTTCTTGCCCTACCCCCGTCTTGGTTTCCTATTCTGTTACAAGTTTTTTTTTTTTAGCCTAAAAGTGACTTTTTATTTATTTTTAAAAATTTATTTATTTGGAAGTCAGAGTTACAGAGAGAGAGAGAGAGAGAGAGAGAGAGAGAGGTCCTCCATCCACTGGTTCACTCCCCAACTGGCCACAATGGCTGGAGCTGCGCCAATCCAAAGCCAGGGGCCAAGAGCTTCTTCTGGGCATCCCACATTGGTCCAGGGGCCCAAGGACTTGGGCCACCTTCTATTGCTTTCCCAGGCCATAGCAGAGAGCTGGATTGGAAGTGGAGACTTGAATGGGTGCCCATATGGGATGCCAGCGCTGCAGGCAGTGAATTTACTCGCTATGCCACAGCACCGGCCCCATACTTATGTCTTATTATCAAGTTTTTGGGACTTAAAGATTCAATAAATAATCAATGACATTTTTCTGACTAGACAGCATGTTCCTCTGGAGCTGGCCTTCATGTGAAATTCATTTATATATTCCTAATAACCTTAAATTGCCAAAATTTGGAAGCATCCAATATGTCTTTCAGTAGATGAATGGATAAATAAACTCACACATCCAGACAATGGCATCTTATTCAGTACTAAAAAGAAATGTGTTATCAAGTCAGAAAAGACATGGAGGAGTCGCAGATCCATATTACTAAGTCAATTCGAAAAGGCTGCAAACTGTATGATTCCAACATTCTGGAAAAGATAAACTACAGAAACAACAAAAAGATCAGTGGTTGCCAGGGGTTGAGAAGAGGGAAAGATTGGGAGGCAGACATAGGATTTTAGGGCATTGAACCTGCTCTGTAGCATACTATAATGGTGGATACATGTCATTACACATTCATCCAAAACCATGAAAGGCACACCACCACGTGTGACCCCTACTGTAAATGGGGGGCACTGGGTGACTATAATGCCTCAGGGTAGGTTCATCCATGGAAATAACATACCCTGTGGTGGGAGGTTGTTGGCCACAGGGAAGCTGGGGCGCATGGGACAGAAGACAGATGGGCAATGTCAGTACCGCCCCCTCCACTTTGCTGGGAACCAAAAACTGCTCTAAAAGATAAAATCAGTTTTTCAAAACAGATTGAACATATTACATTGAAAATAGCAGGTGACCAATTACGTTTGAGTAAATTAAAGAATATCTGCTAAGTTTGAGGCATATGGAAATTGGGTTAATAGTCTATAATTAGGTAAACAACCCTGCATCAAGGCCCTGGATCAAGAAGTCTTGGGCTGGTTTATCTTCTTGTTTGTGCAGTGTTTAGAAGGTTTAGGTGAGTGCTTTGGACCGAAGTAGTAGAGTCCAAACCTCAGAAAATTTCTGAGGTTGGTTTTCAAATTAGAGCCATGAAGGAGAGCGTTCTGAAAGTGGGATGCATGCACGTGGAAGGACTGGCCCGTGTCTGGAGAGCAGCAGATGAAATATGCAAAGTGGCTTCGGTCCATGCATGCTGGTCTCATCAGAGATGGATAGGCTCCTTCCTGGTTACACCCTTGCCAGCTCTCGCGAAAGGAGGCTCTTGCCTGGAACACAGACACTATCTTGCATCTTGCCTGGAACTCTGTGAAACTCTGGGTAGCACCTGGTCCAGCTGGGTGCACACCGAAACACCACATTTATTTGATATTGGGGTTGATATTCTTTTTTTACATAGTGGTTGGGACTCATTAAGTCTCACTAAGGAGCAACATTGAAGGAAACGTTTCCTCCCTTTCTAGCAAAAGAAAAAAAAAATCCCTTGGATGGGCCACAGCTCCTGTAACTGATTTGCGCTCCTGGCGCAGGACAGCATGTTGTGTGGTACCCCGAGGCTGGTGAGAGAGGGGACAGACTCAAGAATTCCTGGGTGGGAAGGCTCTTCCTTGTATTTACCACAATTACTAAAACACTATGTTTAATAGCTCCAGACTGGTCTATATTTGCATGGAAACTGTGTATGTGCGGAATTTTCTTCTCTTTTTTTACTTCAAGATGGTCATAATAAGAGCCAGACTGTTGATGAGTCTAACGATTAGAAGCAGCCTCTAAATTCCCTGCACAATCATGTTGGGTTCAATTTTGAGATCTTGTTCTAATAGCTCAAAACGTGTGGTGTTTATCCAGCAACTTCACTAAAAGACTCACGGTCACGGGTGCCAAACATGTGCATTAGGTTTGCAGCTGCCCAGTTCAAGGACTGCCTCTGTAACCAGCCACGGAGTTAAAGGAAAGCAGCCTGGAAGGGTGTTGGGAAGGTTCATTTTAGTAACTGCTGTATTTATGTCCATCATATCACTATGAAGTTGGCAAGCAGGAAGGAGTGTTCAGCGTGTACAGTCACCATTCCTGGAGGAGCCACATGCTTGGAAACAAGGAGCACAAAGAGGGTTCTTGGCTTAGGCATTTGGCTCAATGTTTCTATTCATTTGAGTCATGTCCACCATTGCACCTGCTTCCTTTGGAGCCAAACTTACACATTATCACCATTACTCTTTAATAGCACTAAAATTGCACTAATCTATGAAATCTGTCTTTTCTTTCTTTCCTTGCCACAAAATAGAATCTCCAGGAGTGTGTGGGAGTGTAGAATCCATTCTGAGCTGCTTGAGAAATTTTTTGTTGTATTACTTTTCAAGTAATTCTGCTAATGAAAGTTATTATCCTTATTGGGCAGGCAAACATTAAAACTGAAGAGCAATCGGATGGTAAAGACCACTGCTTTAATCTACTATACGAGGGGTAATGGCTACTCATTTCCAAAGCTATTATCAACCTGGCATGTGGGGTTGGAGAAGCTCTCCCAATATAGTTAGTGTGTTCACGAAAGAACCACAGGCTTCAAAAGAGAAACACTTGGACCCCAACAATGAATCCATCACTTTCATTTATATCTTATATCAGCAAAACAATCCTAATGTAAATATCAAGACACAATTCTATACTCCCATGTTTTGTACCTGTTTTGTCATGAGCCACAAAGTGTCACTTTTTAAACTCTTGTGTAATGTCCAAGGAATAGAAAAAGCATTGTGGGGCCAGCACTTGGCTCAGTAGGTTAATCCTCCACCTGCAGCACCAGCATCCCTTATGTTATGGGCACCAGTTCTAGTCCCGGCTGTTCCTCTTCCAATCTAGTTCTCTGCTGTGGCCTGGGAAAGCAGTGGAAGATGGCCCAAGCACTTGGGCCCCTGCACCCTCATGGGAGACCTGGAAGAAGCTCCTGGCTCCTGGCTTCATATTGGCACAGCTCCAGCCATTGCAGCCATTTGGGGAGTGAACCAGCGGATGGAAGACCTTTCTGTCTGTCTCTCCCTCTCACTGTATCTCTACCTCTCAAATAAATAAAATCTTTAATAAAAAAGAAAAAGTCTTCCAAAAAAATAAAAACATTATATGACAAGGGCAGAAGAGTCTAGAGCAGGGACTGACAAACTATAGCCCATGGACTGGCAATTTGTTTTTGTAAATAAAGTTTTATTAGAACACAGCTATGCTCACTCATTTACATACTGTTTGTGGGTGCTTTGTGCTACAATAGCAGAGTTGATTAGTTGCAACAGACACAGTACAACACAAACCTCCAAAATATTTACCCTCTGGGTCTTTATTTAAAAAGTTTGCCCACCTCGGTCTACACAAATAGTCAGATAAGCCAAGTGTTGGCAAAAGTTCCCCAACTCACAATGCCAAGAGAAGGACTGGCTTAGCTTTGGTTGCTGTGCATTGCATAATATTAAAACTCTTACACGTTAGTGTAAGTTAGTGTAAGTTCGGTTAGTAGAACCGAAACTCCTATTTATCTTACCTTGGAATAGTAATATAGAAAGTCACCTGGACTTTGAATGCATTGCTGGATTGTTTGGATGTGCACTGTCATCTCTCAAAACTTTTAATAGATGCAAATGTTGGTGGTCACTGAAGTATTGGCATTATGCTTGGGTCTCTGCAAAATTCCACAGTGCTCAAAACCATGCATGCACTGTAGTTATAAATTAGTCCTACTTCAAAGAAAACTCTTCAGTCTCATTTTTTCCCCATTCTTTGAAACAAGTTTTAAGTCACCAGAAATCTGTAGTGTAAGACACATTTCTTAGCTGAGCCTTCTAGGGCTAATGTGCTAGACTCATTCATTAAAACATGCCTCAAATTATATGCATGACCATTTTATCTGAATTAATGGGACACTTTGTATAATGGCAAGAGTTGTTGGGAGATCAGAAGCCAGATGTGGATTTGGGATTATTTTTCGTACATTGGTGATGTATTCAAATTTCTCCTTGGAACCCAGGATCTGCCTGTCTGGTTATGAATGCAGCTAAGGATGACGAAAAAGCTCAAAGTCCTGAAAGATTACAGTCTCAACGGCTCTGGGTTAAACAGTCTACACAGTGCAAGATGATTGGCCACAGTGATATTGGACTGACAAGTCAGGAGTGATTTGAAGGCTTTGAAATGTCATGAAGGAAAAGATTCATTATTTGATATTGGTTACAGGGAAGGCCACCTCATTTCTTCCCCTTCAAATACTAGGTCGATCATAGATAAGAGACATTATTATGGATTCCACCTGCTACTGTTATCTTAGTGGATATGTGGTCATCGGTAGCAGAAGAGCCATTTGGGCGTAGGAGCACCTGGGCTTCCCTCTCCACCCAGGTTTGGCTGCTTGGCTGTCCTATTCTACAGACTTAAATGGCTCAGATCCAGTTCTTTAATCATAACTCCTTTCACCTAGAAGAATCTACAAAACTTGGGACAATGACTTTGGGGACAAAATGGTTTGTAGGGAAAATGTCACTAATAATTTAAATGTGATTTTTTCATACTTGTTTTTAGAGTTAAAACATATGAACACAATTGATAAATTATAAGATCTGTAACAAATAAAGACATAGGACATGACATTTTCCTGCATTTCGAGCACAGCAGGACCATCCAGCTGAAGAAAACATCACCATTCTACATTTTTATTAAAAAACAAACAAATATTGATCCTAATCCTTTTTCAGATGCCTTATGAATGTTTGTGTTATCCTTGCAGGGCCATGCTCATCTTCTCTGTGTTCTTCCAATTTCTGTGTTGTAGATGGGCTGCTGAAGTGAGTACAGTCCCAATTCTAAAAACTTCTGCATTTTTTTTTTAAGGTTTCAAAAGTCCACTAGCAGAAGTCTCTTAGTTTTGGCATCCACCATCACAGAAGGCCACTTGTAAATACTAATAGCAATAGTCTTCAGAAAGGATGGCCCACCATCACTGTTTTAATTTAGGAATGGAAAGGTGACACCTTTACGGGGAGGTGCATGGAAGGTGTTCTGGAAAAAATGAATGCTCTCAAGCCTTTCACTTAGGACTGAGGCCGTGGGCTAATGGGGCTCTTCAAAGCCAGGCAGCTGACACCATAAGCCACGTGGAAATAGTAATCTGTGTGTCCCGTGGCCAAATGGTGAGTGCACGCTTTTGTGTGACAGACAGCCCTGTGGTTAGATGATCGTCAGGGAGAGGTCCAGGGTGTGGGGACCACTTCGAGTTACATTCCGTGAGAACATTAGACTGTCAAAGCTGAGGAAGGCCGTGATTGTCCATAGACACGGAGCCGGGGGGAGGACTGAAACGAATGCGAGCACATGTCAGCATGAAATAGCTGCTGACACAAATTGAACATGTGCAATTTTTTAAAAAGGTGGTATTGAATATCAGGCCAAGAGCCACCCCCTCAGCATTTTAGGCCTCTTTCTTCTCTCCACTTTGGCTCTGTGTTGAGTCACTTCCATCGGGCAAAGTTCCATAGGATAAGCCGTTTGAATCCTGTTGTATCTTGTCCAATATTTGTTTCCCTGTGGAGATCATAATCATAAAAAATCTTTTGAGCTCTCAAAGAAGAATAAGTCTTAATGATTTCCCCTCAATCTAGGCCACATTTTATTGCTTTTTTTTATACTATGTGGTCAACCTCTAAACAGAGGAGATAAAAATCAAGAAGCTAAGGCTCATGGAACTCCATGCTGCTTGGTGGGTGACACGCACTGTTGATGGGAGACAGCCGGTTCCCCCACCTGCAGGCTTGGCTGCACGGAAGTCAAGTTAGGTCAGTCTGGAGATTCATGTGAAGTGTTCACTCATCTCCAAACCTGTCTCTCTAATGTTTTGTCTTCTTTTCCATGTTTAGTCTAATATGAGGGGTCATCAAAAAGTTCATGGAAAACAAACTTAAAAGATAACGCATACTCTCCATGAACTGTTTGAAGACTCCCTGTACCTGTAACAACACAGAAAAACAGCTAAGTGGCTTCTAATGCTGGTACTGGTCTGAGGTCTGAGGCACTGTGAAATGGAAAGCAGAGTTAAATATAAGTAAACTGGGCTTCCACACAAGTCATCTGTAACACACACCTTTGTCATGAGCTCCAAGTCATGCATTGAATGTTTTTGGTTGACAAGATGGCCCAAATGGCAAAGCGGGCACAGAATCCATTGGTTAGGGCTATACCTGCCCAGGCTAAGAGATGAGGCTTTCATGGTTTTTGGTTCAAAGGTATGGTGCTATCGCAATGGCGGTGGAAGCGATGTGAACATCTCCACTTCTGACTGGATACCCCAAATCCCCAGCAAAGCTGGGGACTGCTGAGGGCGGGTGGGCGGGGGGGGGGGGGAGGAGGCGAGGACTCTGCAGGTGGCTTCCTTTGTTCTTGACTTGGCCTCTGTGGCCCATGTGCCTCGATGAGCTACTTCTCAGTGAGAGCTGGAAAGGTGACACCTGTTAGCCCAATTTGCAATGAGTAAGCTAGGGCACAGGGAAGGGGCCACTCATGTTTTGGTGACTGATAAATGTCACCGTTGGTACCACAGTGCACAAGCCACCTCAGTCATCCCCAGGAATTCTGTCCCTTAGCTGTTCTATTAGAGGCTCCTCAAGGGGCAGGGATCTGCTGTTGGGAGCCAATCCCACCACCTTCCCTCTCCTCTTCCAGTTTAAGGAATCCTCAAAAGGAAATCCCCCAAACCAAGGCAGCAGTCAGTTCTTTTATATCCCCAGTGTTCTGTGTAAAATGAGTATTTAATAAGTTATCATCTACACTTAAAGAATCACCTTTGGTTTTATCATTAAATATAGTTTTGAGCTTAAGAATTGTTTTATGGTAGCCTAACACCCATTGCTAATCCCAGCAATTACTAATTTATAAGGATACAATTCTCTACTATGAATGAAAGGATATGTAATTTTACCAGGAATATTTCCAATGTCAATATAAGGCTGTTGCAGATGTTCCCTTTCTCGATTTCTTGTGACCAAAAACACGCCAAGGAATGACAGAAAACACCTGTAAGAAAAATATTAATAAAAAGCAAGAACACTGAGACAGCTCATGGTGTCAAATAACGGAGTTCCTTACTCTACATGCTGGCATAAATTCCATCGGTTTTGTTCATCCTGTTTCTCATGGTAAGCTGCCTAGAACTTGTCTTAATTGCTGCAGCCAATAATATTTGTACCCAGAACCACGACTTGGGCAACATCCAATAAGTCTCTGCCCCAGGTTTTTACCATCTGGAGGCTAATTCAGGCTCTAACCCCTTTGGGTAGACACTAGGTCTCATTTTCTATCCATGCATGCCCAGACCATTACTGGCTGGCAACACGAGTGAAAAAATAATTTATTCTTTAATTTTCTAAGAAATCTCGCTGTCCTTGGCCATAGGAGCAGTCATAGTTTCCAGACCCCAGAAATTTGGCCTCACCCAAATGTCTTATGAAATTGACTTTTCAAGATAGATGGTTTCCTATGCTGAAAATAATCTGGGCTCAAGTTTGCATAACAATGGCCATGCTGGATACCAGCTCAAGGAGGAGCCAAGCACTATGGGAGTGCCAGTTGGAGCCAAGGGACTCCTCCATACCTCAGTGATACACTGTTAAAGTTCTGGCCTCTGCTTGCTGGCAGTGCAGACAATGATGTCCACCAACTCCCCAGGGAGGGTTCAGCCTGGGCACAATGACACAAGAAAGGGATCTGCCCCAGTCCTGGCCTTTTATTCTGGGTGCCCGTAGGGCATCTGTGGTTTCCTAGTTGAGATCTAAAACAGGAGATCCCAAGAATGTGGTGGTTTTGATACAGTACAGAAATGCCATGAAGTACTACAAGGGTCAGTGGATTTCTCTTGACTCTGGAGAGCACTGAAAGCCCTCAGTGTTTCAGAACCCTCAGGAGGGCACCTAGATCAAAAGCAAAGACGCTGAGGCCCGAGGGGGGCATGCTGAGCAGTGTGTCTCCTGTATTATTTTCCAATTTTCTATACCTCAGGTACAATGCCAAAAATCCTATATAGAAGTAATAGAATCTCACATACCTTACCTCTGAGACATTCACTTACCCAAAAAGATATATAAATACAGTGAGAAAAGCGGCACCAAGGAATTCCTGATAAAATATGATACCTATATGGAAATAGAGGACAATTTCAGACTAAGAGTATTTACAATAACTACATACTATTTTAAAAATTGTTAAGACACCACTTTTTCTAAATAGTTATTCTTTTTTCTTTTTCTTTCTTTTTTTTTCTTTTTTTTTTTTTTTTTTTTGGACAGGCAGAGTGGACAGAGAGAGAGACAGAGAGAAAGGTCTTCCTTTGCCGTTGGTTCACCCCGCAATGGCTGCTGCAGCCGGCGCATTGCGCTGATCTGAAGCTAGGAGCCAGGTGCTTCTCCTGGTCCCCCATGCGGGTGCAGGGTCAAGGACCTGGGCCATCCTCCACTGCCTTCCCGGGCCACAGCAGAGGGCTGGACTGGAAGAGGAGCAACCGGGACAGAATCTGGAGCCCCAACCGGGACTAGAACCTGGGGTGCCAGTGCCACAGGTAGAAGATTAGCCTATTGAGCCGCGGCACTGGCCTCTAAATAGTTATTCTTAAAATACACATTCAGTAGTTTATTTTTAAAAATTTATTTGCTATATTTACATTTTAAACTATTCTAGAAAGAATATAACTTGTAGACTTTATATAATGTGATTATCATTATTATAAACATAATTGACATAACTTTTTATTTTTTATTTATTTATTTTTTTTGACAGGCAGAGTGGACAGTGAGAGAGAGACAGAGAGAAAGGTCTTCCTTTGCCGTTGGTTCACCCTCCAATGGCCGCCGCAGCTGGTGCACTGCGGTTGGCGCACCGCGCTGATCTGATGGCAGGAGCCAGGTACTTATCCTGGTCTCCCATGGGGTGCAGGGCCCAAGGACTTGGGCCATCCTCCACTGCACTCCCTGGCCACAGCAGAGAGCTGGCCTGGAAGAGGGGCAACCGGGACAGAATCCGGTGCCCCAACCGGGACTAGAACCCAGTGTGCCAGCGCCGCAAGGCGGAGGATTAGCCTAGTGAGCCGCGGCGCCGGCCCGTAACTTTTTAAATAAAGCTTTATTTATTCATTTGAAAATCAGTTACAAAGAGAGAGAGAAAGACACAGAGAGATCTTCTATCTGCTGGTTCACTCCACAAGTGGCTGCAACGGCCGGAGCTGGGCTAGGCCGGAAGCCAGGAGCCAGGAGCTCCATCTAGCTCTCCCATGTGGATGCAGGGGCCCAAGCACTTCAGCCATCATCTGCTGCCTCCCAGATGCGGAACAGCAGGAAGCTGCACTGGACGTGAAGGAGCCAGGACTGGTACCAGGCACTCTGGTATGGGATGTGGGCACTCCAAGCAGCAATCTAACTGTGCCAAATGCTCTCCTCTAATCTAAAATGTCTGATGGAGGCAGAGAGAGAGATGAGCCAAGAAGCTTCACTTCATTTCCCAGTCCGGTGACATCAGATGAACAGAGGTCGCTCCCAGGAAGTCCTAGTCTCCCTGGCTCAGCAATTCCTCCATGTGCTAAGTGTTAGGAAGGCTGTCTAGTCGCAGGAGTCACATTCTTTACACTTCTTTATTCTCATTAACCACAAGGCTGTATGCCATGCCTATAGCTCTTTTTGGTCTTATTTTTCCTTTTCTAATGATTCTAGGACACATCAGTGTGCAATTTTCTTCTCAATTTTTTTTTAGCAAGTAAAAAATGCTAAAGAATTTGATGTATTGGGATATAATATTTTTATTTAAATATGAGGATCAATTTTGCCCTCTAGGGTCAGCACTGTGGCATAGATAGTTAAGCATAGATGTCTACAGTGCTGGCATTCCATATGGGCGCTGGTTGCCCCACTTCCGATCCAGCTCCCTGTTGATATGCCTGGGAAAGCAGCAGAAGGTAGCCCAAGTCCTTGGACCCCTGCACCCATGTGGGAGACCTGGAAAAAGCTCCTAGCTCCTGGCTTCAGCCTGGCTCAGCCCTGACTGTTGTGGCCATCTGGGGAGTGAACTGGCAGATGGAAGATCTTCTCTCTCTCCTTCTTTCTGTGTACCTGTCTTTCAAATAAATAAATAAATAAACAAATCTTTTAAAAAATTAAAAAAATAAAAATTGCCCACCGGCAGTCATGTTTTGTCATAAAATAAAAAATGATGTGTTAATTAGGAACCAGATAATTCCTACTTACCTCCAAAATATATAAACTTTGCATTGAGAAATGAAACACCAAGACAAGAAGATGGTAAACACACACACACACACATATATATATATTTTTTTTTTTTTGACAGGCAGAGTGGACAGTGAGAGAGACAGAGAGAAAGGTCTTCCTTTTGCCGTTGGTTCACCCTCCAATGGCCGCCGCGGCCGGCGCGCTGCACTGATCCGATGGCAGGAGCCAGGTGCTTCTCCTGGTCTCCCATGGGGTGCAGGGCCCAAGCACTTGGGCCATCCTCCACTGCACTCCCTGGCCACAGCAGAGAGCTGGCCTGGAAGAAGGGCAACCGGGACAGAATCCGGCACCCCGACCAGGACTAGAACCCGGTGTGCCGGCGCCGCAAGGTGGAGGATTAGCCTAGTGAGCCACAGTGCCGGCTGGTGGTAAACATATTAAATAAGCCAATGAACTAGGGAATAACAATACCAAGTTCAATCTGTCATATTTTTGGTTTGGACCAAGTTTTAAAAAGTTAATCAATTAATTAGTTTAATTTGAAAGGGAGAGAGAGAAACAAACAGATACAGAGTCTGTCCTTTGGTTTTCTCCCCAGAGGCCTGCAACATCCAATTCCAATGCTGGGAGCTGGGGACCTGGGAACTCAATTCAGCTCTCCTGTGGGTGGCAGGAACCCCGCTGAACCATCACTGCTGCCTCCCAGGATCTGCACTGCAGGGAGCTGGGGTCAGAAGCCAGAGCTGGAGCCGGAGCCGGAGCCGGAGCCGGAGCCGGAGCCGGAGCTGGGGAATCAAACCCAGGTCCTCTGATGTGGGAGACAGGGTCTCAACTGCTAGGCCAGGCACCCCTCCTAGACCAAGCTCCAGATGCATAGCTTTTGTTTTAACAGTATTGTGTCTGTCAAATAAAAAACTTGTTCATAAAAACAAAAGAATTATAATAGTGGAAAAAGAGAGGCCTGAATAGTGAAGGGAGCAGTTTCTGTCCTTGTGTGTCAGACCTGTCCTGGGACGCCTCTGAACAAGCCACAGAGGGGCACGTCGGCAAGAGTTCACGGAGCTGGGATGCCTGGCCCAGAGACTAGACTCAAGAGGACCTGTCCGTCGCTTTGGTTATCTGATGGGCTGGCCAGGGAAGACTCCAGAAGGCAGAACAGAGTCGTGTGCCTTGAATTTACAAGGAAGTTAATTTCAGCCCCAAGATAAGGAGGCAGTTTCCAACAATGAGGCCTCGCCAGACAGCAGGACTATTTCCTATCCAATACGAGACTGAATGGTTTCGGGGCGACACTCACAGACGGCAGAGCGACCTGTGCACGAGGACAGACGTGGTGGGTGGAGGCCAGGGGGCTGTGGGCTGCACAGCTCCTTATGACCCAAAGACTCCTTGATGCTCTCATTACTCTGGGAAACTTCAATCACGCTTGTGCCCGGGGGTGGAATCCTGGATGTCCAGAGACCCAGAACTCACCTGCGATAATGGCACTAGTTGTAAAGAAAATATGGTTAACTGGCACCACCGTCGTCGTATTGTAGAGTTTCGTGGCTTGGTTCAGGAACCTAGGGCAGAAGGCACTTACTGAAGCTTTGAGAGACGTTCAGCAACAAGTTAACAATAACTTCAAGAAATGCGTGTTCTTTAACTCTGACTACAAAGCGAAAGGAAGTGCAGCGAGAGGGCATTTCCAATCAGCAGTCATAGCTTATATGCATCTGATGTATGAGATCAGATGTCAGGTTTTATGGTCTGTTTAAACCAACAACAGTAACAATGAAAAGCAATTAATCATATTCCGAGGCCACAGAAGTTTGACTTGGAAGCGGTTCAAGCTGCTGGACCAGTATCACACTGGGGCTGATTCATTAGAATGGACCCTAGAATCTGTTAAATATCATATCTGGGGAATAGTATAGCTATCCATTGACATGCCACGTGCCAAGAAAGAAGATGGAGAAGTACAGGAATGTTTAATGTTTCAAAACCAGCGCTCAGTGCTCCAGCTGCAGAGCACATGTGGGAGCCGGGCTTCTTGCTCCGGCCACCACGCGGAATGCAGGTTCCCACAAGAGCGCTGGTCTGCCCCGCCAGGGACTAGCCTGGTTGCTAAGGCAGCAAACTGCACCTTGATATCCTGGGTGCTCTGAAAAAGCACTGAAGCTTAGGTCCCACTCTAGAGCAACTGACAGCAAAAATCTTGGTGGGTAGAGCCCAGGGTGGAAGCAAGGGGGATACAGACTACACAGTTACCTAACAAGGTATGCATGCATGTTGGTGTGTATACACACATATGAAGGAATACACATGGGCATGTCAATATGTGCACACACACACGTACAAACAAATGTCCGCAGGTGACTGCAATGGGCACCCGGGTCTGGGAACCCCAGTTTTACCATGTGATGGGTGCAGGGACTGAAACAATACCATCTGCTTTTTAAATCCATAAAGCATGGCGTTAACTACGCTAAGCCCCTCAGGAAATAGCAGTCCCAACTAATTCAAAGAAAGGGAGAAGAAACAAAATAGCAAGATCCAAATATTAGAAACACAGTCAGTCATCTAAGGAAGAGACAACTGGTGACAAAACACTGAGTTTCTGCAAACTCTCCACAGAGCTTGCAGAGTGTCTCTTCCCAGTCCACAACTAGACTAGCCTCCAGCACCCACAGAACGAAGATCTCGTGTTCCAAGTTCCAGCTCTGACTTCCTGGCTGGCACTGGCCCCGTGCCTGGTGTTCTGGGGGTGAACAGATAACTTCCTGGCCACTCCAGAGAGTCTAGCAGGCAAAGGTACAATCACGAGGTGAGATGCAGGGGACATGATCAGAGCAGATGGAGGTGGGGGCGGGGAGAAGAACGGAAACTCCAAATGTTCCACGTCACCACGATGGGGCCCCAAGAGAACACAAACCGAGCCCCCTGCAATCCCACTGGTACAGAGCCAATTCTGGCCAGAGATGCAAAGTTCTGGGGAAAGGGTTTCCCTCCCGGCCAGGCGTCTGGTTTCGCCCCTCTCCGGGCAACTCATGAGCATGAGCTAAGAAACGAAGGTGAAGGGTTCATGCATCTCCTAGATTTAGAATGAAGCCCTGGATGTGGACCCGCCCCTTTGATTTATTGCTAATGACAACCTGTGTACGAGGGATATTAATTACAAGCAGAAGAGCATCAGGAAAGCATCAAAGTGCACTTAGCTGGATTACGGCCACACTTTAGAACTCAGAAGACATGAAGGCAATGCCGAGTAAAAACTTATTATTGGATGCGAAAGACAAAGCAAGGCATGCTGGCTGGGGAGAAGCTGGAGGCCCCTTGCTCTTAGAAATCAGTTGTAGCTCATTTTAATTATCATCTGAAATCAATAAGGAT
This sequence comes from Oryctolagus cuniculus, assembly GCF_051225735.1. Classification (NCBI taxonomy): domain Eukaryota; kingdom Metazoa; phylum Chordata; class Mammalia; order Lagomorpha; family Leporidae; genus Oryctolagus; species Oryctolagus cuniculus. Next base: position 124,348,166 of record NC_142872.1, read on the forward strand.
TAATGCTCAGAGAAGCACAGGAATGTTGAGAGATTAGCGAGTATGTAGAAGCTAACTTACTTGACTTGGAAAACACAAGATGCTATCATGATGATGAACATGATATAGAAGATGGGATAAGTTAGCTGCATTTTATCCGTCATAGAGAAAGTGATCATGCCCGAGACGGCTTTTACTGAAATAACAGTCAATGAGGCTGAAAAAGAAAACAAACACCACAAATAAAGCACATATTTGGGACAGAATTACAAATAAATATCTTAGGTTTACGTGGGAGAGTAGCAAACACGCCAACCATGCTTTAAGAAGGAAAACTGTTGTAAGAGGTACGGCTACGACTCTAGCCATGCGGCAGCTCTGTGTTACATTTGCTGAGATTAGCTAAAGAGCTGCTGGGTGACTGGGTACTTTTAATCATTGGAGTCAAAATTTTTTTTTTAATTTTTTTTAGATTTTTAAAATTTATTTATTAGGTAAATTACAGACAGTGAGAGGGAGAGATGAGAGAAAGGTCTTTCTTCTGTTGGTTCACCCCCCAAATGGCCACTACGGCTGGTGCTGCGCTGTTCCGAAGCCAGGAGCCAGGTGCTTCTCCTGGTCTCCCATGCGGGTGCAGGGCCCAAGCACTTGGGCCATCCCCCACTGCACTCCCGGGCCACAGCAGAGGGCTGGACTGGAAGAGGAGCAACTGGGACTAGAACCCGGTGCCCATATGGGATTCCGGTGCCGCAGGCAGAGGATTAGCCAAGTGAGCCAGCCACAGCGCCGGCCCTGGAGTCAAATGTTTATTGGCCAGCCCCACCTGTGGAGGATGCAGCAGAGGTAAAGATGAAAACGTTAGGGAAAGGAGATAAAAAAGTCCGAGTTGCCATGTGACATTAATGGGGGAAATCACAGAACTCTACTGTGATAAATCCAGAGAGATGAGAGGACTGGAAAGGGAAAAGCAGCTGACAGCCTGAGTGTCCTGGTAGAGCTAGGGCCACGTGTGTGTGAACCGTTTAGGAGAGGGACATTGTTGTCAATCAAGACAATAATGGGAAGCAGGACCCTGGCTGAGAATTCATTTCTCAGCGTCCCACCATACATCTAAGATTTACAGGATATCTATTCATTTTCTATGGTACAGAGGAAATCCATCCCTAATGAGAAAAAACGTTTTGTGGCTTCCAAATAGCAATTAAGAAAAAAGTGACTTAATAAGGTTGCATGGGTAGGAAGGCGCTGAGCACTCTCTGGCAGCACCTGCTTCTGCAGGATGAAGATAATGCTTTCTTTCCGGCCCAGGTGCCCTGAAGTTACTGTAGCAAATAATTACATAACTTAGCTGAAACTCCCAGGAAGTTTGAAGGTAATTTTTACATGAGACCAACTAACTGTAAGTCAAAGGCAATGTGAAGGAGAAATACTCCCTTTGTTGCTGCTGAGTTACCTGGTCACAATATATCTGAGCTTTGTTCTTTTAGCTTTGGAAAAGCTATTATCTCTCTCTCTATATATGTATGTGTTTATAAAGAATATGTTTAAAATAGCAGGTCAGGGCCAACCAAGAAGAGCCCTCCATGATTTCCTTTTCCAAAAAATGGAGAATATTACTTTAACTTGAAGGGTATCAGGGCACACTTCCAAATTAGGCATTTTCTTTTGGTTAAATTTCATAATTAACAGGGGAGGCCAGGTGAGAAATTCTGAAAACAATCTGAAGAGGCTCAACTGGGACAAAGAGGCCCATTGTGAGCAGGCTCTTCTTCATCCTAAAATGTCTTTTGATGCGATCCTTTTACATTTTCCAACAATAGCCGTCTCTGATCTGGGAATTTAAAATATCCGTAGAGGAGATCTGTGTACCGCTTGATGGTTTAAATTTGAGCTCAGCTCTTTAGGGACCCTGATTTCCTTCGAAAACACTTTGCTGAAATTAGAGCACAGTGTGGTTATGGCCTTGTGGTCTGAACTGCCAAGTTTCCCAAAGGGATAATGAACGGAGAGGGAACTGAACACACTGCTCCATTAGCCTCTGAACTTCAGGGCTGCAAAGGACTTGAAAGGTCATCTAATTGAGCCACCACCCGATTTTAAATTATACTTAAACAAAAAGCAAAAACAAAACCAGAATGTTTCACTAAGCTGCTAAACAAACTATCAGTTTCTCTAGTTAATCATTATATTTTCAAAGCATGTATAATCACCGACTGATTAAGCACTATTTACTGTCACTCTGCAAGTTATTTCTAGGCTGGTATTGAGTACATGTAAGCTTTGTGAGTGTGTGTGTGTGTGTGTGTGAGAGAGAGAGAGAGAGAGAGAGCGTGAGAGAGAGAGAGAGAGTCTGGTAAGTGGAAATACAAAGATGTAATGCAGGAGCATTTTAATGTGTGTACACAAAAGTAGAAAACACTTAAGTATGCACAGAAAGAAGGAGCTAGAAGAATCTACACTTAGATACTGTCAGTAGGTATCTCCAGTACTGGAAATCTGAATAGTTTATGTTCATTTTTTAAAACATCCATAAAATATATGCTCATTTAAAATTTTTGGGAAAATTCTAAGAAATCTGGAGAGAAAAACTGAAATCACCTGTAATCTCAACATTCATCCCCAGACCACTTCTAACATTGGGCACATTGCTATTTTTCTATCTGTAAGTATAGCTATGTGCAAATCACAACATGTGAGTTGTATGGTACACACCATATGTTTCTGAGGAACCTGTTTTCCATTGCTACTCACTGTTTTCCAGGTCATTAAGTATCATTCAAATCAATATTTTTATTGGCTGTAAAAAATGTATGAATGTCTAATTTATGTTAGTAACTTCCTGCTGTTGCGTATTTGGTTTGCATTCTTTTTTTCTTTTACTACTGAAAATGAGGCTTAGGAGAATATCCTTGAGTGTCGCTCTGTGTGTCTGCGTGTATCGCTCTGCCTCTTTCCTCAGGAAAACCTCCTGAATGGGCATTACTGCGTCAGCAGCCACTGTGAAGGCTTCTGGGCAACACCAGCAAACTCTCCCAGGGAGGGTCGGGCACGCTGGCCTGCGGTGCGCAGTGACACAGGTTCTAGATGGTTCTTTCTGTCTTGTCCATTTGCTTACCTCTCGACAAGGAACATATTACCATCCTCATGGAACACCATCTCCCCCATGTCTGACCGTGTTCTGAAATTTGGCCCTCTCAGTTTATTCTTAGCTCTCCGTCCTGTTCCAAGAACTTTTTCCTAGATTGCTGGATCCTCCATCGCTGTCTCCGGATTAGATCCATAAATATTCATGTTGAAATTCTGCTTCGGAAGCCAGGGTGTGGGGAGGATAGAGAGGGACTTCCTGGCTTCCCCAGCTAGCTCATCACCCGACAGAACCCCGCTAAGACGCTCTGGATTTAAGAAACGAGATCACGATTCTCGATTATTAACTATATTCACGTGCTACGCAACAGAACAAAACAAAAACATTTGGGGTAGTCCCCTGTCTGAGATTTGGTAGACATTTTTAAATTGCTAAGAAACTAAAATTTCAAACCTTCTTACCACAAAAAATATTAAGTGGTTGAGGTGATGGCTATGTTAACTAGCTGGATTTGGTTATTCCACACGTCGTTTTACAAGTCAGAACAGCACTGTGTACACATAGATTTATACGATTATAGACGGTCAACATAGTCAAAAACTATGCATATATATTTATACACATACATACACAAATAAAAAGAAAGGAGACCACAGCCACAGCAGAGAGAGCCACTCATTAGAAGGCAAATTCCTTTCTTCCTGATTATTATCACTTCCTTAGCTTCCTTTTTAGCTCATTTTTTTAAACCGTCATATAAATATATTGTAACAGCAATAAAGAAAAAGAACTCACCTCTGCTCTTCCACTGATTTCCAGTTTTTGCTTCAAGTGTGTTTTTTTTTTTTTTTTTTTTTTTTTGACAGGCAGAGTGGACAGTGAGAGAGAGAGAGACAGAGAGAAAGGTCTTCCTTTGCCGTTGGTTCACCCTCCAATGGCCGCCGCGGCCAGCGCGATGCGGCCGGCGCACCGCGCTGATCCGATGGCAGGAGCCAGGAGCCAGGTGCTTTTCCTGGTCTCCCATGGGGTGCAGGGCCCAAGCACCTGGGCCATCCTCCACTGCACTCCCGGGCCACAGCAGAGGGCTGGCCTGGAAGAGGGGCAACCGGGACAGAATCCGGCGCCCCGACCGGGACTAGAACCCGGTGTGCCGGCGCCGCTAGGCGGAGGATTAGCCTAGTGAGCCACGGCGCCGGCCTCAAGTGTGTTTTTAATCACAAGGGTGTGTGCTACTCTTTCCATTTTATGTAACACTACAAATATTTTTCAATTAATATTTAGTAGCAAAATTCGTTCATAGACGTCTTCATTTGTGCTGTCTTTCTCAGATTTGGGACTGGTATTATCTGATTGTGCTAAAGAAGCTTCCTTCTATGTCTTCAGAGCCTTCCATCATCAGAACTCTGCCACTGTTCCTTGAAGGTCTGAAGACCCTGGTTCTTTTTCACAGTGTAACTTGTTAACAATGCCTTCACTTCCTTCACAGTTACTTTCTTTTCAAAAATAAGCAATTTATTGATTAATGAGGGGTCTTCAACCAGTTCATGGAAAATAATATCATGAAAAAAAAAACTACACAAGGATTTCAGAATTTTTTGCACCAAAATAAAACTCTCTTAATTTCACTTTCTATACACTTTTTGAAGTCCCCTGGGATGTGTATGTATGTGTGTATAGACACACACATTTAGAATCTACATATCTATCTAGGTTTTATTTCTATTTTGGGATATTGGATGTTTTTCTAATGGAGGATTTATTTTATTGGTTGTTTTTTTAAATAACTAATTCTTGGGTTTATTTATCATTCATTGCTTTCCCATTATTTTGTTAATTTTTTGCCTCAATAAATTGCTCATTTCTGCTTTCTTTACCTTTATTCCTTCTTGAATTGAGCACTTAATTAATTTCCTTTAAAAGCAGCATTACTCACAAGCTATAGGTTTTAACACTAAGTGTTTTCATAATAATTTCAAAAATATATACTGTAATGAAACTTTGCTTTCCACCTTGCCCAGCTGTGGGTTAGGAAGAAGGTGAACATTTTCAGGTGGTAGGTTTTATTGATGTCTTTCTGCCATTATTTTCTCTTTTTTACATCACTCTGTGATCCCAGAATGTGGCCTGTACTATTACAGCTCCCTGGAATTTATCAAGGATTTCTTTGAGGCTAATTATATAGTCAGCAACTGTAAATGTTACCCAGGCACAAGAGAGTCCAATATTAATGCTACCAGACCAAATTAAGTTATGCAGATATTCTATCTTAACATGTTTTTATGTCTATGTACCTTCCATGAGCCCAGAGAAGTCTCCTAATCCCTTTATATTTCTGTTAATGCAATTTTGTATTTTCTGCAGATCTCCATAGCATATTAAATATGACATTTTTGTGGGCTAGACACTTTTTATCAAGATAAAATCGCCCTTTTAAAAATGATTTATGTCTTGATTTTTAGCTTAGTAACATCATGATTCTCTGATTTCTTCTACTTTAGACCTGAGTTACCTTGTTTTAATTGAAATTGATATATGAAGGCACATCAAAATGTTTGTGAAAAAATGGAATTAAAAGTATATCTTGGTGCCAAAAAATGTGAAATCTGTGCACAGCTTTTTTATATTACAGACTTTCTATGTATTATGAAAAAGAAATCTGCACCAAAAAGTTTTTGCACCAAAATAAACTGATACTTTTAATTTCATTTTCACAAAATTGTTGAAGTACTCTCATTTATGGTCCAAACATTTCGCAACCAGCAGGAACCAATCAGAAAGGCTGCTGGCCCTGGAGCCACTGGAAAAGGATCTAGTGGCTCCCTGCATTAATGCTTAGTAGCTCATCCTGGCAGGGCTGGGGGTTAGGAGGAAGCGGCACCCAGCAGGCTGGGTGGCAGCTATTTCAATCACTCCCCTGCATCTCTATTAGTGCAAAAGTGCTGAATACAATTTGAGAATCTTTTTCAGAATCAACCTGAGACTTTCTCTGATGTCCATTTTTTAGTAGGTAAACTCATCCCATTTATCTTTATGTTCAAAGCTGGTGTGGATGCTCCTAATTTTGCCATCTTATGTTCCTATCTAAACTGTCATTATATTTAATATTTTCTTGGATAGTGCACATTCTCTGCCTTAGCTGTTTGCTTTGGTTCTAGGCGATCGTTTAAAAAGAAACAAGTATAAAGTCTCCTTTCCGATCTCTTCAGCGACAGCCGCCAATTTGTTTCCCTTAAACAGCAATCACAAACACAAATCCTTCACGCAAAGGACAGAGAAATGAGAACGAGAAATGAAGAGCCCAGTCCCTCACGGATGTGGTGCAGTACAACCTACCAGACCACAGACAACAACACAAGGTATATAGGACATCTTATTGGGAAAAAAAGAGGCGAAGGAAGAATGCAAATAAAATTCGAGAAAGGGAGTTTCCCAATGACTAGTCAGATCTCCTGGTGTTGGTCTCTCTGCAGGTGTTTGAGTGCGTGGGGAGGAGAGAGAGGAAAGAGGCTGCATTAATATATACACAGGGGGCTTACCCAGCATCAGTTCTCAAATCTGACCAGGAGCTCTGGGGGGAGGGGGTGGTGGTGATGGAAATGGAAATGGACAGGGAAACAATGAATGAAAGAAATAGGGTGTTCAGGAAAATCATCCTGCTTACCTTTATGTTTCTTATTAACTGTATTTTCTTTTTTTTTTTTTTAATGTAAACAGGATAGGTCTTGCTAACTAATTCCTGGCACAAAAGTTTCAATTGGGTTCATTAGTTTATTCCTCCTTTAATAGTTTTCAATTACAGTCATCCCTTGGCATCTGTAGGGGACTGGCTCCAGGACTCTCAGCCCGCCCCACAGATACCAAAATCTGTGGATGCTCAAGTCCCTTCTATAAAATGGCGTGGCAGCTGCATGTAACTCAGTCACATCCTCCCGTATAATCTAGAGTACTTAGAATACATCTCTAGAGTACTTAGAATACCTAATACTGTAAATTATTTAGGGACTAATGACAAGGGAAAAAAGTCTATACACACTCAGTTGAGATGCATTTTTTTTTTTTTTGGGCTGAATACCTTTGACCTGTGGTTGGTTGAATTCTCTAGTTTGGAACCCTAGGATACAAAGGGCAACTGTGTTTAAAGTGTAATTTATATAATTCAGACTCGGTTTCTATCCATCCAGCAGAGGTGAAAACGAGGACCAGAACGCCCGGGGATTTTCCTGCAGATCTTGTTGATGACCTAGCACCGCCAGCGATCAGGAACCAAAGCACGCTCTCACCTAGGAGTGCCACCAAAGCCAGCAGAACCACCATGTGCTTCACTCCTCTTCTTTTATGGAAATACAGGAGGACGCAGAAAAGTAGTATTTCTAAAATCTAGACATGAAAAGGATGAGAAAGGGTAAGTTATTCTACACAAAGCTTCTCTTACTGATTTTGCAACGGCTCTCCCACAGGAGTCATGGGGACGACACAAGCAGCCACGGTCACCCAGAGCCACCAGCGACACCCGGACAGAGCCCAAAGGCCTCACTTCCCTGCAACTCTGGGCTCACTCATCCGATGGTCTACCAGATGTTTCCCTGTCCGTGTTTAATGGACACTCCACACTAATCAGGGCAGCACTGAACTTTCCGACCCCAAATTGTGCCTTAGATTCCCAAAATGTCTTCCCAATGGGTCCTCAGGGCCCCTCAGTTCATGTCAGCATCAAAATCCCTCCCTGGCCCAAACCAGAAGCTCCTCCCCGAGCCTGGCTCCCTGCCCTCCTCTCTGCACTACTGGGATAAGCTTCCAGCTCGTCTCCGATGGTACCCTTGCCTTTCAACAAACCAGCCGTTCAGGAGCACAGGGATCCCTTAGAAGTACAAGTTGCATCAGGAAATATCCCATATATGTTTAAGGTACCTTTAGTAACACGACGAGTACTCTACCCAACTGCAGGAACACAACCCAGCGTGGCCTTCGAAATCTCTCACTGCATTCTCCTCCTCCTCCTCGGCCTCTCCCAGGAACCCTACGCTGAAGCGGGAGCCCACCATTCACTTCTGTGTGGTTTATCACGCCTCTATGTCCCCAAGCTGCACCCGACTCCTTTGTGCACCTTTAGACCTTACAGAAGTGGAGTCACGCTTGCTTGCTTTCCTCCCCTCTGAATTATGTTTAGGAGATTCATCCGGGATGACACATGTGGTAAAAATATAGATTAGATCCAGCCACTCCTTTGGAGAATTCCTCAGTGGTTTCCTAGTCCATTTAGGATAAAATCCAAATTTCCTCCTGGATTACAAAGCCACGGCCGACTTATCAACTGCATCGTGTCCCACTTGCTCCTGGATGCACTCGCTGGCCACGATGGCCTTTCCACGTCCCTTTTTCTGTTCTTTGTAATTTTAGATTGCTTCTGTCTGGGCTATTGCACTCACTGTTCACGGGTTGAACAGCTTTTTCATTGGTCTTTGTATAACCATTCCTAGTCTCAGCTGGCAGCTCATGTCACATCCTCTACGAGGCCTTCCGTAACTACTGTGACCTGAAAAAGCCAACCCGGTCATCCTGCACAGCCCTGCTTCAGGTTCCCATATTGTATTTCTCATTCATGTACTTCGTGTTTCTTGTCTCTCCCCTACCAGAATAGGGACCTTGCCTGCTGTCTGTTACTCTGTTTCCGGCGTCTGGCACATAGCTGGTCACTCAGTATTTATGGAACCAATGAGTAAGCTATACCTAAAATTTATTGTGAACTATTTGCCAAAAAGACCTAATATCTAATAAATTGAGTGTCCAACACATATTAGTTGACTGAAAGCCTGAAGTGTTCTCACCCCTTAAGAAAAGTCTAGTGTAATTTTAAGTTCTGTTTTATTTTTAGTATTTTTTGCAGCACTGACCAAAACCTGAACTTAAGCTATCACTAACACTCTTTCGATAAGAGATGGTGTCCCTGGACTGAAATCATCAAAGTGAATGTTTGTTTTTCTGACACAGACAAGTAAAAGCATCACCAGGAATTTTTTTCTTAAAAACAAAAAAAAATCGCTGGCGTTTGGGACTTCCTTCGCTCCAGGAGTGCGTGTGATGCGCGGAGCCCTTCAGTCTGCTTCAGTTCCAGATTCTGCTCGCCGATTGGCTTTCTCCTTTAATCCCTCTGTGGGCAGGGAAGCGGGAGGACCCTGCCGTCCCCATTTAGAAACCTTTCCATCTTACCGCAGAAGATTAAATCATTCTTCAGTCTGTTTTCCCCTGCTGGCAAATGAAACCGATTATTTTCACTTTTCTTTATAGGGCTTATTTTCCAGGACCTTAATTTAATTGACTCGATTACAAAAGCCATTAAAGTCCTATTCCCTAGCCTTCCCTAAAAGCTGCCATCAGAACACGGGGCGTCCTCCTCTCTGTCCTGCTCACCGCTGGGAGCAGAAGTGTGGGCTCCGCCTGGCTGCCCCTCACCCCCAAGTCTGCTGCTGCAGACGCTACACGGCAGCGCGAAGCTCTTCCTGCACTCACGCACACCGCGTGCTGGCTGCGTCTACCGGCACGCCCAGTCCTCATTTGCAGGATGGGGGGATGAAGGTAGCTGTTACCAGTTCGAAAACCCATGTAGGACTTTTTCTTCAAATGCCTTTCTGCAGCTTCCGATAAATAAAACACGAGTTCTCATTATTCACGGCATGACTCTCGCGGCTCTGGGTTCTGTCTTGTGGCAGGAGGTCGCACAGCTCCCAGGAATAAAATATTCAAGCCGTATGAATTTATGGTAATTCATTTTCTACTGCGTGTTTTTTTCTTTCTGAAAATAGCAGTGCATCTGCAGACAATCCCGGGAGCTGCGATTTCCCCCGGCTGCTGGGCCCCGGGAGGATGCTACCTTCCTGACTGCTGTCTCCAAGTTCAGAAATGTCAGTGGCGCTTCCTGCATGGCCAGTGCGGGCTGTGCTTGCTCTCGAGGGCTTTCCTGGAGCTAACTTACTGGCTCCTCACAACCGCTTTAGGAGCGAGGCACTATTAGAACATCTCCAGTTCTACAAGGGAGGAAACTGAGGCTCAACAGGGTTCATGACACTGGCCACACCCCCTCCCCGCACACACACCCCAGCCCAGGGGCCACATCCTAAATCTCGAAAACCTGTGATCGCGTTACTTCACACGGCAGAGGGGCTTTGCAGCTGGGATGAAGATTACGGACCGCGAGACGGGGAGATTATCCCGGAAGATCCAAGTGGGCCCAAGAACGTTCCCAGCTGCGGTCAGAGAGCGTTGCAACGTGAGACAGACCCGGGCCAAGGAATGCTGGCGGCCCCCAGAAGCTGGAAGAGGCAAGGAAATCGATTCTCCCCTGGAGACTCCAGCGAGGAGCACAGCCCTGCCAGCACCTGACTGTGCTCCAGCGAGACCTGTGTCAGACACAGCCCCACAAAGCTGCAGGCTCGTAAAGGGGTGTTGTCGTACGCCACTAAGGTGGTGACAATTTATTATGGAAGTCATAGAAAACGATTTCGGGTCTCGGACCCCTGGCATCTTGGCAGAGAACAGAAATCTCAGGGTGAGTTTTCTGCATTGATTGTGAATGGATTCTCTAACATAAAGAAAGACACAAATCACCCTGTTTCCTATGGTACAAAGAGCACTGGAAGTGCATGGGACGAGGTGGCAAAGAGACACAAAATGTCAGCGCCGCTGCCTCACTGCCGGAGCCACACTCTGACCCAAGGTTAGCTCACCTTCTCTCACCAAGCTCTTTGCTGAAAGCTTAGCTCCTGATACCGCTTCTTTGTCCCAAAGGGTTGGGCTCAGCCGAGGCCCTCCTGAAGGCCAGGTATGGACGAAGATTTGCCCCTTGGGGGTCAGCGTTCATCATTCTGCCAGGAGAGGTACCCGGGGCAGGGCACAGGATTGAGTGTCCACAGTGGACCAGCCTGGTTTGGAATCCTGGCCCTGCCACTCAGCACAGGGTATTTCAAAAAAAAGTATGTAGAGAAATAGAATGAAGATGGGCTTATTTGGGTGCAAAAAAGCCTTTGAAACCTATACTATGACAGGATCTTCAAAAAGTTCATGGAAAAAAATGTATAATGTGAAAAAACTATGCAGGGATCGCAAAAAATGTTTTTGCACCAAAATAAACTTATCTTTTAATTCCCTTTTCCACGAACTTTTTGAAGCCCCCAATATTTATGTGCTTTGGGGCAAGTCATGTGACCTTAAGCTTAGGTGTCCCCGCCACCAGAGGCAGAAGATAATGGTGCCCGAGGGAGAGAGAGCGATGCTGTGCAGGACTTGATGGCTCAGGGCGTGTGGGCTCCGGTACGGCAGTGCTGCGTGCTTTCACACAGCGAAGCACATGAACGTCACGCAGCAGATATCGATGTCTTGTAAAAACACACAGCCCCCCCCCCCCCCCCTTTCAGGTTTTTAACACCTGCTGGTGGGTTTCGAAGCAGATCTGCCAGAAAGGTCGACTTAGCTGGCGGTTTTGGGTATAGAATGACACCAGACCACAGGCTTGGCCCCTGCTTCTGCTGATTTCATCTTCTGTCTGGCAGGGAGAGAACAAACCCCGTGCAGAGGATTTTGTGTTCACAACAGAGGTTTTGATTTGAATAGTCCTTCGGAAAATCTGGGTGGGCACAGTGGCCACGGGCAAGCCTGCCAAAGAACATGAAGTCATGGAGGCCCAGGGCCATGTGTGCTCACTCGGGCTCTGCAGGACATCTTAGTAGGTGTCGCTCAATTAAGGCTCCTTGTGGTCCAGTCAGCCCTGGGCACCCAGGAACACATGGAAACCTGTCTCTTTCCTAAGAACCCTCGAAGAGACAACAAGTTTCCCGGAAGAGGCCATTACTTGGGCTCTTGCTCCAGCTGGTTTGGCCTTGAACCTCAAGCAGTGTCAGGTCAGGAGCTCACCTCCAGGGCCTTGTTTCCGCGGGCGGCTGGAAGGTGAAACAGATGCCCCTCTGGTCCAGGTCACCGGGGGAGAACAGAGCCGTGAGCCAGTCTGGACGGCAGTTTTACAATCCCGTTTTGGGGAAATATAAAACTGACTCTGACTTTCAGATATTTTTGTTCATTTTATAAGTTATTCGGATACTCTTGAAAGACAATTCAGATCCTGTATTTATACCTGGCATACTTCACAGATTGGTGAACTAGACATTGAAAATTTGTTTAATTACTGTAACTGCCATCCTTGCCCTCATGGTTTGCAGGAAAAGCAAAGAATTTGCTACACCTGAGGATTAAATATTCCTGACTTAGAGGTTTAGCAGACTTAAATGGATCTTCTGCTGAAGATGTTGGTATCTAATCCATCTCTCTGAGAGTCTTCGAGAGGAAACTAAATAATGGGTTAAATTCCAAACAAGTGCAATATAGATTCCTCCCCTTGCTGGGTCTAATGCCGACAGTGCTATTCAAATGTGACTCTAGTAAAGGCTTAGTTTATGCTATCTTATAAATACTCAGCATTGTTTATGTTTTTCTCTGTGGCATTTACTTTCACACATTCTTAAGTACAGTCTCTCCTGGAGCTGTCAAGTCCCTGCTGTAGGAATTCTACTCTGTACTAGGCGTCTAATCAGTTGAATGGATGAGTGCAAATGACTGAATTTAAGGGTTGATTTTGACAAATGGCAAAATATAAAGAATTTCATAGTATTTTTTTGTGGAAATAGAAGGTTGAATTAGAAAGTAGTATGGGGGCCAATGCTATTGTGCAATAGGTTAATCATCTACCTGCAGTGTTGGCATCCCATATGGGCACCGGTTCTAGTCCCGGCTGCTCCTCTTCTGATCCAGTTCTCTGCTGTGGCCTGGGAAAGCAGTAGAAAATGGCCCAAGTCCTTGGGCCCCTGCACCCATGTGGGAGATCTGGAAGAAGCTCCTGGCTACTGGCTTCAGATGGGCTCAGCTCCAGCCATTGCAGCCATTTGGGGAGTGAACCAGCAGATGGAAGACATTTCTGTCTATCTCTCCCTCTCTTTGTTACTATCTGTAACTCTATTTTCAAATAAATAAATAAAATATTTAAAAAAGTAGTATGGTTCTTTTCAAATATTTCCTCTGGTGTTAAAACAAAACAAGGGATCTCATCATCAAACAATGCTGTTTATTCCGGGAAATAAGTCTTGATGCATCTTTAATCTCCAAAGGATTCAAGTCAGGCTATCGCTTTTCTGGCCACCAGTTACGTCAGTCACTCTTTTCTTACTGGATGAGAACTTGTTTTGCCTGTAGGCAGGAACTAGTAATTTGTTGGTAGAGCTTCAAGTCTGGGCTATCATGAAATAGCCAACAAAGTACAAAGAGCCGAAGTAAATCGCAGAGATTAAAATCCCCTCCAGCGCTTCTAAGTTGATCGATGAAAGCTGTGATCGTTAAAGGACTGAACACGGTGGACAAGTGGGAAGCTAAATAGGCAGACGCGAGGCACAAAGTATGACAGCCCCGAGGGAGGCTCGGTTGGGAAGTCCAGTCCCACAGGTTGAGGCTGAGCAAGGGCAGGCGTAAGGGAAGGAGGAGGAAGTGACAAAGCTAGGGTGGAAGTACAGTCCACGAGAACGGGAGCCAGCGCCATAACACACAAGTAACAGGTGTTTAAGTTGGCAGGGCATTAGGACTGGTAAGCTGAACAACGGACTGATCAGCCAGGAAGAGTTCTTGCCCTGAAGAAGTGCATGGTCTGCTAGAGTAGGGCTTACAGGTAAAAAGAAAATTAAGACAGAACACGGCCCGTGCAAAGCTCAGAAAATGGATCAGCTCATTGGGCAGTATTTCACTGAGGGGGTCACGTCTGGGCTGTGCACAGTGGGGTGAGGGTGCAGGGGGTGGTAAGAGGATGAAGTTGTGGGTCAGAGGAGGCGGGGGACAGTAGACAGGCATGACAGCTACATGGCTGGATGGGCGTGCTGGTGTGACCGGTGTTTGTAGCTGCAGTGTTCATGGTCAGCAGTAGGGGAGACAGACTCATGAAGAGGCTGCTGGATCATTTAAGCAAGAGATGGCGAAAGCTTGAATTCATGCAATGGTGAGGGGAATGCAGAAAGAGGGATCAAGTTCAAGAGACTTCAGAGTACCCAATAGGAAGGGGGTGGGGATGCAGAACGAGGGTGTGGGAAAAGTCAAGTATGCTCAGGCTTCTGATGTGGGAGGCTGAGAGGAGAGAGGCCAGGGAGAAGACAGTGGGGTCGGTGCTTCATGTGCTGAATTTGGGGAACCCGTGGCATGTCAGGCAGGGGTGAGTCAACAGTGGGCTAATGAGAACACATACCTGGTGTTCAGGAGAGCTAGGCGGGATCTGGGAGGAGGACGATGGTGGGATGGGGAGTAGTCATTTAAAAGACCCCACAAGAGCAGGCCGGCACTGTTGTGTATCAAGTAAAGCTGCAGCCTGCACTGCCAGCATCCCATATGGGCGCCAGTTCATGTCCCGGCTGCTCCTCTTCCGATCAAGCTCTCTGCTATGGCCTGGGAAAGCAGCAGAAGATGGCCCAAGTCCTTGGGCCCCTGTACCCGCATGGGAGACTGGGAAGAGGCTCCTGGCTCCTGGTTTCAGATCAGCACAGCTCCGGCTGTTGCTGCCAACTGGGGAGTGAACCAGCAGATGGAAGACCCCCCTCTCTCTGTCTCTTCTTCTTTCTTTATATAACTCTGACTTACAAATAAAATAAATAAATTTAAAAAAAAAAAAAAGACCCTGCAAGAGTATGTGCCATGAACAGATGCAAGAGGCTGGCAGGAAAGTAGGAGATGCCCACCAAGAGCCTGGGGTGGATTAGTCAGAGAGAAAGCAGAGAAAGGGAGAAAACACACTGAGGAAGCCCAGGAAGAGATGTCCCAGGAGAAGACAACGGGCCATGGAGCAAGGTGCTCAGATTCAAGAAGAAACAAGGCGGAAAAAAGCAACTCCGTTCAGTACTTTGTGGGGAGGGATCCATAGGGGGTGGGGAACCTCTTCCCTGCTAAAGGCCCTGTGGGTATTTATCGCATTCTTCACGGGTCAGACAGAATTATCAACTTAAAAACTAGCCTGCGGTATTTATAGAAGTTCGAGTCCCACCTGCGGTCGGTTGTCTTGTCAGGGCCGGACCAAATGATTCTGCGGGCTGGGTGTTCCCCACCCCTGTGTAGGGAGCTGAGAAAGTGGACAGGGCCAGCAAGAGGATATTATTTGAACACATTTTTGGTGGTGAATGGAGAAACAGAAATAGGATAGTTTATTAAAGGGTAGGAGAAATTAAAAATAAAAAACAACAGTAGCAATAGAGAAACCTGACTACCTAGTAGGGTAAGAGACAGGAGACTATAAAGAGAAAAGACTTGGGAAGACCTGTGCTCCAGAGGTCAGAATGCCTGTCACACAGCCTCAGACCGCTGCTGCAATATCCTGAGTGACACTTAGAGCAAAGCTCACCAATAAACATGTCCCTGTAAACACACCTGTCGCACTTTTATATACTGAGCAATAAAGTAGGATTATACTACTTTGTCTATTTGACTAAACTTGATAGTGATTTTTTATTTTTTAAGAAAGTTTCTTTTTGACAGGCAGAGTTAGACAGAGAGAGACAAAGAGAAAGGTCTTCCTTCCGTTGGTTCACTCCCCAAATGGCTGCTACGGCTGGCGCTGTGCCGATCCGAAGCCAGGAGCCAGGTGCTTATCCTGGTCTCCCATGCAGGTGCAGGGCCCAAGCACTTGGGCCATCCTCCACTGCACTCCCGGGCCACAGCAGAGAGCTGGCCTGGAAGAGGGGCAACCGGGACAGAACCGGAGCCCCAACCAGGACTAGAACCCGGTGTGCTGGCGCCGTAGGCGAAGGATTAGCCAAGTGAGCCACGGTGCCGGCCTTGATAGTGTTTTGAGGTCACAGTTAATCTTAAAAATGTACACTTTGATTTTTCAGACTGAATTCACAACTGTTTTACTGACCTAGTTCTGGGCTAAATGCTCAGCTAGACTTTCTCAGATTTCTTCTCACTACCTGCCCTTCCTAGAACATTCTTACGCTCCCATCTAAATGGACTTCTGTGACAAGTTACACTTCAGCCATTTTTGATCATGTTCTGTCCTTATCCCTGCCAGGTAGAGCCACTGTATCAGATAAAATATCTCATCAATGGCTTCACAGTTCTGAGTCAGATGATTTCATTTTTTCTTTTATGCATCTTTTACGCACAGTGTTACTGCTTCTCTCAGATAACCTGCTGCGGTGATTTCAAAGGAAACTTCTTTGAAGGTGCTAACTCAGTACTTCAAAAACTCTGGCATTTCTGTTGTTAACTTAGTGTTTCAAATATTTTGGTATTAGTCAGATATATCTGCATTTTAATAAGTCATCAGTGCTGAAAAGAAAAGATGATATCAGTTTTCTACTGCCTGCATGTTCCAGGGGTCTGGAAGATAAAGCTTCAGGGACAATAAAACGTTTAGAATTCTTACCACATAGATCAGGAATTGCCAGCCGACCAAGAAATACTGCACTGCTCTCGCTGAAATGGCCTGAGTTACATTTGGAGCAAAGTTCACCAATAAGTATGTTCCCGCAAATGCCAATGCCATTCCTTGAAACAAAATGGAAAAGACAAATCAAATTGAAAAGGGACCCTTAGAGCTTTTTGTTGATGCAAACATCACCGACAGCCTGAGCACCGCTCGCAGAAGAACCGACAGTGCCTTCTGTCAAAACACCACTCATCAGCTATCCCCGGGTGGCATCAGATGTTCACCTGCAGAGTCACCTTCCAGGGAGGACGAGGGGCAGGACCTAACTTCCGATTTCACTCTGCTGTTCCCGACGAAGCCTGGCGTTTTCCGTGCAGCTTGCTCCCAGGATGGGCAGCTCAGAAGCTCGTGCCTACAGAGATGCGCGCACACAGCCACGCTGACTGCTTCCACACGGGCCGGTAAGTGCGCCATGGCTCTGGATCTAGACTGCCAGGCCGTGGGCTCTGCACCCACTCTTCTCTGGAGGGTTTTCACACAGTGAGGTGACTTGAGACTGGACACTCTGGAACTGTGCACCTTAAACCACTGCCACCTATTGCCATTCTGAGAGCAGAAGTAACAAAATGAATACTGACTTTGCTGTAGGAGTTTAGTTACTCTGCTCTAGAATCTAGAATTCCAAGGAGATCTTATATTATTTTTTTTAAAGTCACATCAGAAACCTATGGCAGGAGTATGTTCCTGTCATCACTGTAGGTTTGCACAAAATGATGGGGGAAGGGATGGGTGTGTGAGGGGTGGCCATGGAAGGAGAGGTGAAGGGGGGACTCGCCCTTCCCAGCACCACTGAAAGCTGCTCATTTATATGTAGTTAGGAACCCAAGAAATAGTTAGATGTGCGGCATTTTTCAGATAGCACCCTTCAAAACTTAATGCAACCAGTTCACCGCGGAGGCCACTGCTGGTTAGTGTACAATTTGCAGCCAGCGTCGATCCCAACCTGCAATGCCGGTTTGTCTGTTCACTCATACAACTTGAAGGCACCTATTTCCTACTCTTTTGAACCAAATGATTGAGGTTTTGAACTGGTTTCTGAGGGCAAACAGCATCTGACTTTTCACACAAGCTCGACCACAGCTATTCAGGGTCCTACAGAAGCCACAGTAAGTTCCCTCCAATGTAATACTTTATTCTGTAATATTTTGTGCAGACAGTAATTAGAAACACAATTTTTAAAGCTATATTTAATGAGGACTTTTAATATGAAAACAACATACATTATTAAACATTGTAATAAAAGCAAAGTAATAAAAACCATATATAAGAACTTAGAGGAAAATTATTGGTCACTCTTATCCTTTCTTTGGCAAAAAAAAGAGATTATCTTTTTTTTTTTTTTTTTAGATTCATTTATTAAGTTGAGTTACAGAAAGGCAGAGGCAGAGAGAGAGGTCTTCCATCCACTGGTTCACTCTCCAGATGGTTGCAATGGTTGGAGCTGTGCTGATCCGAAGCCAAAAGCTTCTTCTGGGTCTCCCACGCTGGTGCGGGGGCCAAGGACTTGGGCCATCTTCTATTGCCTTCCCAGGCCATAGCAGAGAGCTGGATTGGAAGTAGAGCAGCCAGGACTCGAACCGGCATACATGTAGGATGCCGGCACTGCAGGCGGCAGCTTTACCCACTACGCCACAGCACCAGACCCAAGATAACTTTTAAAATTAGGTTCCTGGGGCCAGAATTGTGGCACAGCAGGCAAAAGCCACCATGTGCAATGCCAGCATCCCGTATGAGCACCCGTTCAAGTCCTGGCTGCTCCACTTCTGATCCAGCTCCCTCCTAATTAATGTACCTGGGAAAGCAGTGGACGATGGCCCAAGTACGTGGGCCCCTGCACCCACATGGGAGACTGGGATGGAGTTGCCGGTTCCCAGCTTCAGCCTGGCCCAGTCCCGGCCTTTGGGGATATTTGGGGAGTGACCCAGTAGATGGAAAATCTCTCTCTCTTCCCCACCTTCCCCTTCACTGTCCCGTAACTCTGCCTTTCAAATAAATAAATAAATACATCTTTAAAAAAAGAGATTCCTAAGAAGGAGGGATTAAAACACCAGTTTTCTAAACTTCGAATAATAAAGTAGCGTCACTCCACTGAATACACTTTAAAAAGTCTTCCTGACTTCCAGTTGTGTCCTTTGTGAAATCCAGATTTCCTGTGTGTATCAAGCTTCTCCACCAGATAGTTCATTTATCTCATCTAACAGTGTCTTGTGTTGATGAACTTGCTCAGGTTTTAATTTTATTTCAAACGGGTGAATGGGTGACATGTGGAGGTGGTAACAATTCAGTGGGAAGTGACACATCTCACACACCTTGGTGACCCATTAGCTTCCCTCCTCAAAGGTGACCACAAGACTAGTTCCAAGGTTTTTTTTGTTTTGTTTTGTTTTGTTTTTTTCTCAGAGATGGTGTACCATATGTGTCTGAATGTGAATGGGATTTTTTAAAAAACATAGAGATAGGTAGATAGGTAGGTAGACAGACAGACAGACAGACACTCAGACAGAGATAGCTACCATCTGACAGACTGACAGAAAGACAGACAGAGATAGCTACCATCTGATCGTTTCCCTAAAAGCCTGCAATAGCTGGGCCTGGGCCAGGCTGAAATCAGGAGCTGGGACCTCAATCAGGTCTTCTGTGTGGGTGGCAGGGACCAAAGTACTTGGGCCACCACCTACTGCCTCCCACAGGGTGCAAATTAGCAGAAAGCTGGAATTCAGAGCAGAGCTGGAACTGGAATCCAGGCAGTCTGCTACAGGATGTGGGCATCCCAAGTGATATCGTAAGTACTACGCCAAACACTCATCTTGGATTTTGTTTACCCATACTACACATAATTTTCTGAGTCCTGCTTTTATTCTACTTAGTATCTTGAAGGACATGTGCCCAGGGTAGCCTCATTCTTTTTAAGTCTGTGCAGTGCTGTATTAGATGGAGGCCAGCTTATTTATGTAGCTTAACATTTGCTATTGCCTGTTTGCCATCTGCTTCCACACTGGCCTTCCATGGCCATCGTTGTCACCATATAACCTCAGTGCATTTCTAAGCTAAAAACAAGTAAAAAGGCGGGTGATTTTGCAAGTACACTTTCATAGTATCTTTCCATGAATATTATTTTATTTGAGCCTTATGTCATTGTGAGCCTAGTAAGTAATTCTATGGCAGCCACATACATTCTTTCTTCTTAATAATTTTAATTTCATCTACCTTTGACAATTACTGAATCACCTCTGCATAACTGTTACCACTTGTCTGCTTGTTTGTTTCATGTCATTCACATTTTTAAAAGTGATTTACTGTCTTCTTCATGAGTCATGTGCATATTTTTCAAAAGTGTTTGAAAGTGTTGAAGACAGCCATTTGCACTTCCTCAAATAAATGTCCTTAAAATTTATTTTTACCCCACCTTTTTCTAAAAGTGGCACGAAATGTCAGTTCCTGCTATTTTTATTCCAGCAAAATCACAAATATTCCTCCTTCTGAAAGAGACAGATTTCTGGCTTAGAAAGCTTGCTAGATTACCTTCTGCTCTTGTTTACCCAAAGAAGTAATCTGGGCCGGCGCCGCGGCTCAACAGGCTAATCCTCCGCCTTGCGGCGTTGGCACACCGGGTTCTAGTCCTGGTCGGGGCGCCGGATTCTGTCCCCGTTGCCCCTCTTCCAGGCCAGCTCTCTGCTGTGGCCAGGGAGTGCAGTGGAGGATGGCCCAAGTGCTTGGGCCCTGCACCCCATGGGAGACCAGGAGAAGCACCTGGCTCCTGCCTTTGGATCAGCGCGGTGCGCCGGCGCGGCGGCCACTGGAGGGTGAACCAATGGCAAAGGAAGACCTTTCTCTCTAGTAATCTGGATGTGTAAGATCCAGGAGGATGGGGCTGGCACCACGGCACAGCAGGTTAAAGTGCCTCCTGCAGCACCAGTATCGAGCCCTGGCTGCTCCACTTCTGATCCAACTCCCTGCTAATGCTCCTGAGAAAGCAGTGGAAAACGGCCCAAGTGCTTGGGTCCCTGCACCCATGTTTGAGGCCTGGAGAAAGCTCCTGGCTCCTGGCTTTGGACCAGCTCAGCTCTGGCTGCTAGAGTCATTTGGGGAGTATACTAGCAGATGGAGGATCTCTCTCTCTCTCTCTCTTCCCCCTCTCTCTCTGTAACTCTGCCTTTCAAATAAAAAAATAAATAAATCTTAAAAAAAAGATAGGAAGTGGCTACACTTGAGGTCAAGACTTGAATCTTAGAAATCTAATCCAATGGAAACGGGCCCCGCACAGGTCTAATTTTATTGCTATCGCTAGCTGGAAGACTTCAGGCAAGTTATTTACCCCCCGTGACTCGGTTCCTCATCTCTAGGTACCATGAAGTCATCATACATCCTTGACTCCAGGCATCTGGCTCTGCAAGAGGCCAGCCTGGGGAGCTGAATGAATTGGAAAGATCACTTGGACGGAGGCCAGGCTGGATCCATCTCAGGATGAGGACTGCCTGCCATCAGTCAAAGGCCATCAGAGTTAAGCTTAAGAATTCATCCAAAATTGTATCTCTACCATCATAGCTCAGGGATGACCAGGGACTGTCACTGGGGCTCTCTGTAAGGAGGTGACAATGCAGTCGGACAAAGGAGGGGACAGAAAGGAAGGAGTCGGCTGGTGTTTTCTGAATGCACAGTGAAGACTTTTCCCCACTGTTTTTTTTTTTTTTAAGATATATTTATTTATTTGAAAATCAGAGTTACACAGAGAGAGGAGAGGAAGAGAGAGAGAGGTCTTCCATCTGATGGTTCACTCCCCAACTGGCTGCAACAGCCAGAGCTGCGCTGATCCAAAGCCAGAAACAAGGAGCTTCTTCCGGGTCTCCCATGTGGGTGCAGGGGCCCAAGGACTTGGGCCATTTTCTACTGCTTTCCCAGGCCACAGCAGAGAGCTGGATCGGAAGTGGAGCAGCCAGGTCTCGAACCAGCGCCCATATGCGATGCTGGAGCTTCAGGCCAGGGTGTTAACCTGCGCCACAGCATCGGCCCCATGCTCTTTTTTTTTTTTTTTTTTTTTAAAGATTTATATATTTATTTGGAAGTCAGAGTTACACAGAGAGAGGAGGATGGGGGAGAGGGAGAGGGAGAGAGAGAGAGAGGGAGAGAGGAGAGAGAGAGGGAGAGAGAGGAATAGAGAGAGAGAGGGAGAGAGGGGAGAGAGGGGGAGAGAGAGGGAGAGAGAAGGAGAGGGAGAGAGAGAGAGAGGTCTTCCATTTGCTAGTTCACTCCCCAGCTGGTTCACTCTGCAATGGCCAAAACTGTACCAATTTGAAGCCAGGAGCCAGGAGCTTCTTCCGGGTCTCTCACGCAGGTGCAGAGGCCCAAGGACTTGGGCCATCTTCTACTGCTTTCCCAGGCCATAGCAGAGAGCTGGATTGGAAGTGGAGCAGCCGGGACTCAAACCGGTGCCTATATTGGATGCCAGCACTGCAAGTGGTGGCTTTATCAGCTATGCCACAGTGCCAGCCCCTCCCCCCCCATTGGTCTTAATGAGAACAGAGGAAGAGGTGACCTAAATTAACAGAACACAAAGAAGGAGCTGCAGCCAGACGATACTTGCTACCCATAGCTAACCTTAGGAACTGGGCACAATGCACTGGGAAGCCATGGGGCAGATGAAGGGGGAGTCTGCGTCGGAGGCGAGGCCTCCTATGATTCAGGGGTGTGGCCCCACCCTCTACCCTCACACCCAGACAACTAGTGAATGCACTTTCTCATCAAATACAGCACAAATCACTTAAAAGACTACAATGAGTTGGTGGGCATTTCAGATTCAGCTTGATATTATACACAAATAAAAATGGAATCTCTTCTATAAATTTGTCATATATACAAAACAGGTCAACCAGCGGATCCCTGCTCTTTATAGTAGGTAGAGCAGGTGCACCAGCAGGGCACATGCCTGGGGTGGGAATTTTTTTTTTTTTTAAGGTGAAGCTCTTCAAATGCTTGATTTCATAGACAAGTATGACTTGACATAAGAATTGTATTATGATCAGCATCATACTAAAATGTGATGCTAATGTCTATAATAGCTAATATTTATAAGAATGACTCAAAATGCTTTATATGTAACTAATTTACTCCTTATAAATGAACCTTATAAATGCAAAATTATTAGGGTAGCCCCTGTGGTCCTTAAGGATCTGTTCTTTTTTTTTTTTTTTTTTTTTTGACAGGCAGAGTGAACAGTGAGAGAGAGACAGAGAGAGACAGAGAGAAAGGTCTTCCTTTTTGCCGTTGGTTCACCCTCCAATGGCCGCCGCGGCCAGCGCACTACGGCCGGCGCATCGCGCTGATCCGAAGCCAGGAGCCAAGTGGTTCTCCTGGTCTCCCATGTGGGTGCAGGGCCCAAGCACTTGGGCCATCCTCCACTGCACTCCCGGGCCACAGCAGAGAGCTGGCCTGGAAGAGGGGCAACCGGGACAGAATCCAGCGCCCTGACCGGGACTAGAACCCGGTGTGCCGGTGCCACAAGGTGGAGGATTAGCCTAGTGAGCTGCGGAAGCCCTTCAGCTGATGCTTGAAACTACAGATGGTCCCAAACCTTATAAATGCTGTGCTTTTTTCATATGTATATATGGCCTATGATAAAGTTCAATTTATAAATCAGGTACAGTAAAAATTAGGAGCTGATGCTGTGGTGTAGCAGGTAAAGCCACTGCCTGCAGTGCTGGCATCCCATATGGGCACCGGTTCATGTTCCAGCTGCTCCACTTCTGATCCAGCTCTCTGCTATGGCCTGGGAAAGCAGGAGAAGATGCCCCGAGTCCTTGGGCCCCTGCACCCACATGGGAGACCCAGAAGAAGCTCCTGGCTCCTGGTTTTGGATCAGCCCAGCTCTGGCCATTGCGACCAACTGGGGAGTGAACCAGCAGATAGAAGACCTCTCTGTCTCTCTGTCTCTGTCTCTCTCTGCCTCTCCCTCTCTCTATGTAACTCTTTCAAATAAATAAATAAATAAATCTTTACAAAAAAAGAAATTAAAAACAGGGCCAGTATTGTGGCACAGCAAGTTAAACTGCTACCTGCAGTGCCAGCATCCATTTGAGTGCTAGTTCAAGTCCTGCTTGCTCCGCTTCTGATCTGGCCACCTGCCAATTATCCTGGGACAGCAGTGGAGGACAGCCCAAGTCCACCAACGCGGCAGGCTCGCATGCAGTTCCTGGCTCCTGACACTGGCCTGGCTCAGCTTTGGGTACTGTGGCTATTTGGGGATTGACCCAGAGAATGAAAGATTTCTCTCTCTGTAACTCTGCCTTTCAAATAAATAAAATGAATCTTTTAAACAAGAAACAAACAACAATAAGAAGGGACAATTATAACAGCATGCTATAAAATAGATTATTTAAAACCTATGCATTGTTTATTTCAGGAATTTTCCATTTAATATTTTTGGACTGCAGTTGGCCACAGGTGACCAAAACCACAGCAACTGGGAGACTATTATATATACAAAGTGCATGACATAGACTGTATACTCTTGAACCATACAATCTACATTTGACAAATGAGAAACTCGAGTAACAAAAGGAATAACTGTCTTTTTTTTTTTTTTTTTTTTTTTTTTTTTTTTTTTTTTTTTGACAGGCAGAGTAGACAGTGAGAGAGACAGACAGTGAGAAAGGTCTTCCTTTGCTGTTGGTTCACCCTCCAATGGCCGCCACGGCCGGCGCACCGCGCTGATCCGATGGCAGGAGCCAGGTACTCATCCTGGTCTCCCATGGGGTGCAGGGCCCAAGCACTTGGGCCATCCTCCACTGCACTCCCTGGCCACAGCAGAGAGCTGGCCTGGAAGAGGGGCAACGGGGACAGAATCCGGCGCCCCAACCGGGACTAGAACCCGGTGTGCCGGTGCCGCAAGGTGGAGGATTAGCCTAGTGAGCCGTGGCACCTGATGGGTCTCAGGTAAGTTCTGGGTCTGAGGATTTTTTTTTAAAGGAGCATCCTCAAACTGGTGTTCCTAGAACCAGTTTCACAAGACACATGCTCCACCAAAAACAGTCCCAAGTCAAACCCAGGGGACTTCAAAAAGTTGTGAAAAATGGAATTAAAAGGTAAGGTGTGGGCCGGTGCCACGGTTCACTAGGCTAATCCTCCACCTTGTGGCGCCGGCACACCGGGTTCTAGTCCCGGTCGGGGCGCCAGATTCTGTCCCAGTTGCCCCTCTTCCAGGCCAGCTCTCTGCTGTGGCCTGGGAGTGCAGTGGAGGATGGCCCAAGTGCTTGGGCCCTGCACTCCATGGGAGACCAGGAGAAGTACCTGGCTCCTGCCATCGGATCAGCGCGGTGCCTCGGCCGCAGCGCGCTGGCCGCGGCGGCCACTGGAGGGTGAACCAACGGCAAAGGAAGACCTTTCTCTCTGTCTCTCTCTCTCTCTGTCCACTCTGCCTGTCAAAAAAAAAAAAAAAAAAAAAAAAAAAAGGTAAGGTGTGTTTTCCATGAACTTTTTGCAGACCCTCATCTACTTGGGAAGAGGTGAGAACATCAGCAGTTCTTGACTGGAAGACACCTGAGATCCTCTCATGCATCAGTGTCTACTGTGGATTTCCTACAGGAACTACGGTGGTCATGTTTTCTAAACACACCTGTGCATTTATATTGCCCTAAGTAGTGTCTATGGGAATACTTTATCCTTTGGTAAATACTCGCCCTTGACCTTGAACTGGGTTTGGCTGTGAGCAAGCAGCCTTTGTTGCAGGAAGCTACTAGGTTCTGTTGCAGAGTCTCCTGTGGATTCCTGTAGACCCAGAATGGCCTAGGACAGTGGTGGAGGGAGGGAAGGTGGCCTAGAACCAGGCTCACTAGACTGCTGGGTGCCTCGCCTGTGCCAGCCTTGAATTCTAGGATCCACTTGTACAGCTCTTCCTCAGTTGATACCCTGTTTCCCAAACCACTCTGCCCCTTAGGTAACACCTGAAATCTTCCTGAACCCACTCCCCAGCTGCACGCCAACCCCTATGAACTGCCTGTTTCTGCCTTCTGGAACCTGACTTGACCTGACTCCCGGGGTAGGGGTGGGGGGTCTTAAGAGCCTTCTGATATTCAGCCAACCTGACTGCAAATGAGATCTGCTCGTTGATGCCTTTGGCCCCTGCAGTGTGACTGCTGGGCAATGGGAGTCCAGCGACCGCTTTTGTGGGAACTGAGGAGTCACAGCATAAACTTACTCTGTAATTCTCTTCCAGTCGTCTCCCTGTTTTCCCAAGGATCTGGCAGCCAGCTCTGAAAGGAGCCCTAGATTGGGAAGTCTCAATAACAGACCGAACCCAAACAGTCCAGGACCCGATCCTGAGGCAGCTCGGAAACCCCGAGAGCCAACTGCTCTTCAGGACCAGAAACGAGGGTTAATTCGGCTCCATCAGTATACGAGAGGCTGGACCCAACCCAGCTGACCCCCTGCGGGACAGGTAGGGGGCAGGAGGCAGGAAGACCACCTAGGAAACCCTTTATAGGTGACTTGAGGCAATCACGCTACTGGTTTCTGGAGAACACTGGAGAGTTGACCATAATTTTTATTTCTCTGATGACACTATCTGGGCTTAAATCTACGAAGATCTCACAGACTATTAGGTTCGGGACTTTTGATGACTAAGGGAGAAGGAGGAGGAAAATGCTATAGTTTTTGGCTGATTGAAGGGGAGAGAAATCTGGTGCTTTTTTAAAGGAAAAATAATCATTAAAATAATTAAAAATCATTAATCTCCTAAGACTCAGACTCCAAAGCCTGTCACTGAGTTAATAATAGCTGGCGATTCTCTTCAGACATAGCTTTTGTGAGGTCATTCTTTTGAGACTAGTGGTGAAAAGTTTCATGGCCACAGAGCAACATTTGGCAATAAATTAGTTCAGCTTGTTTCCACATGGCCCCGAATCTTCATTTGTTCCATCATGAAAAACAAACTTTCATTTGCTCGAAGCAGGGAAAAATAAATGATTTTCCTTTTCACATTTTGACAATTTAATTTTTAGCATGCTCATATGTTAATCTTT
The DNA here is from genome assembly GCF_051225735.1 of Oryctolagus cuniculus. NCBI lineage: Eukaryota > Metazoa > Chordata > Mammalia > Lagomorpha > Leporidae > Oryctolagus > Oryctolagus cuniculus. The sequence continues at coordinate 124,374,741 of NC_142872.1, forward strand.
AAAAAATACCACTAACTACTCTTTTCCCTCTTTGGTTTTAGTCCCTGTGAAGAAAACGAAAATGCATTTTTTGCTTTTAACAGAAAGAGCTAAATTTTCTCAAGGCAATGGCCATATAGGCCTAAAGCACACACATGTGACTTAACACGTTCCTGTGCGAAGCTGGGGTGAGCTCTTTCCCCATACTTCCTGAAGTATGAAGTGGGTGAGGATGGCTTAGATAATGATAATCTCACAGCATTCCTTGCTGGATGAAAGGGCATAAAATAAGTGGCTAAATACTTTTTTTATTCCCATGGTACTAAAAACTGATCACTTTTCACTGTGGTTACAAAACAAATATGACTTAGTTACTATGACTTAGTTATAAAGCCTACTCCAAAAAAAAAAAAAAAAAGCCACATTAGCTTAGGGGGTGGGCATTTTAGACTAGTGAAGAAGACTCTGGTTAAGATGCCCATGTCCCATACCCAAGAGCCTGGCTTCAATTCCAAGCTCAGGATCCTGACCCAGCTTCCTGCTAAAGCAGACCCTGGGAAGCAGTAGGCAATGGCGCAAATAATTGGATTCCTGTCACCCAGGTGGGAGACCTGGGTTGACTTCCTGGTCATTTGTGAGCATCTGTGTTTCTCAAATAAATAGATTAAAAAAAACCATTAAGTTAGAAGACAAAACCAACCAACAAAACCCACTCAGAATTGTGAGAAATGTTACCTGGATTATTAAAGTTTGAAAAAGTAGCCTAATCCAGGTTTCTCCTGATTAATAAGTAGAGTGTAGTGGTGATGGTGGGGGTAGCTATAGTGGTAGAGATGATAAAAGCAGCTCACATTATGGAGCACTTAATATGAGACAGGCCCTGTTCTAAGTGTTTTACATATATGAACTCATTCAGTTCTGGGAGGTGGGTCATATTATTTTCATCTTAAAGATGAAGACATTGAGGCTTAAAGATCCTACTCATTGAAATTTGCAAAATCACACAGCTCTCTGAGAATAAAGGCTCAACACAAAGCACCACACAGAGCTCCAGGAAGCTGCCACTGTTAGAACACTAGTCCATCATTCACTAGTTGTACGACCCTGGGCAAGTTATTTAACCTCTCTAAGTACCAGATTTTCCCCTGTCAATAGGTTGTTCTATATATAAATGAAATAATCTATACAAAACACAACATCATCTCTGGCAAATGTTTACTGAATGTTAGTTTTTATTAAAAATAGGAGAAATTAATTAAGAGTCTTAAATAATTAATTAGAGGTATTATTTCGTATGTTTTCTTGGGAGTGTTTCTATATTTCTTTTTCTTTATATTACATTTTTAGTATTACCTCTTGGGAATCTCTCAGGAATGAAGATGATAATAAAAATTATGGCAATTATAGTGACAGAGTTTTAGATTTCTCGAAGTGGTTTTAAATGAATTATCCAATTTGATCTTCAAAACAGTCTTACATATTTTTCAGCCAATTGAGGAGTTAAGTAATACCAGGCTGGCCACACAGTTGATGGCAGAAGTTGAAGCCAGAGTTGAAGCCATGAGAGTGAGTTTAATTTCTATCCTTTAGCTGAGATTGATTCCAGTAATGTGCAGTTGACCTTGGGTTTTCTGAGTTCATAACTAAATCACCTGTACACATGGCTATTTCTACTTCTTCCTTTCCCATAGTTATGACTTGCACTGAGTTCTTTTCTAACCCTTACAGGCGGCAGCTGTAGCATGGTATTAGGTAGAAACTGGTCTGTTTGCACCTGTGTTAGCACTTCTCCTGAGTTCCTCTGTGTGCCTTCTCCACATCCGAGGTATGGCCTGTGTCCATCCCATCCAGCTGTCAGAACTGATTAAAATGTTACCTCTGCTATTAAAAAAAAATGCTTCCCGAACGTCCCCATCCGAGTAATAGCCCTTCACTCTAATCAGTGGTCCTCCGCTGGGGGGTGATTTTACCCTCTAGAGGGCATTTGGCCGTGTCCAGAGACATTTGTGGTTGTCATATCTGGAGTGGAGGATGTTGGAGACATCTAGGGGGTAAAGGCCAGGAGGGATGTTAAACACCCCACAAAGCATAAGGCAGTCCCTACGCTGAAGAACTATCTGGGCCAACATGTCAGGAGTGTTGCTGCTCAGATTCATGACATCATGACATATATTGTTTTCTACTTTAAAAAATTGGTGGGAGTTTGTGTTGTGGTGCAGAGTTAAGCCATTGCTTGGGACACATGCATTCCTTATGGAAGTACTGGTTTGAGTCCCAGCTATTCCACTGCAGATCCAGCTCCCTGGTAATGCACCTGGGAAAGCAGTGGAGGATGGTCCAAGTATTTGGACCCTTGAACCCATGTGGGAAACCAGAATGGAGTTCCTGGCTTCTGGTTTTGGGCCTGGCCCAGTCCTGGCTGTGTGGGCATTTGGGGAGTGAACCAATTGACAGAAGATCTCCTTTATCCCCACCTCTGCCCCTATCTCCTACCACTCTTCCTTTTAAATAAATTAATCAAAAAACCTTTTATGTGCCTATTTTATCATGGACTGTAAATTATTTGAAAGCAGAGACTATATCTTAACTTTTTATCACTAATATGCAAGGTAATTAGCTAATCCTCCTTTATCATAATCTATATTATCTCTTAGATACCTTAAATTAATCATTATCCATCATGAGCTACAAAAGATGACAGATAAGAGGGTTAAAGTTTCCTGAAAGCATTTGATAAATGAGACAAACATTAGGATCTAATGTTTTAATTTACAAAATTCGGGCCTTGGTCATTCTTAATTTTGATTCCATACAACTTCCCTCGGATGATACCACAAACCACAATATATAGCAAAGGGTATGGAAAAATCCTATGTTGGAAAAGATACAGTTCACATATGAATGCATTTAGAAAAACATTTTAACCATGAAAAATTTGACAATGTTGACTGAAAAATCTACCAGCAGAATCAAACCAAGGAGGAAAAGACAAAGTGAAAACACTCCCAAGCAGTTGGGCTGGAGGGAAACGTGATCGGGGCAAACAAATGCTCAACACACTGACACCGGTGTCACAGTTGGAGCTCAAATTTTCTAAAAAATCTGATCTCTCTGGAAGAGGGTAGGCTTGTTTTAGTTAACGTGCCTAAAGGATCTGTGTTCATTATCATATGTCAGCAGCAATTTGAACAGGATTTTGTCAAGAAGAAAATATGAATTTCCATAATTCTCACCCATATTTCCAACGAGAGCTAGAAGTCACAATGAACATACGATGGCTTTGCCATATAACAGAGACCTCTCTCACAGCCAGAAGGGCTACTGTTGTTTTCCATTAATAAGTGCATTTCCAAATAAAATTCTGAAGGGCAGCATTCTCTGTGTTACTTTTGGAAAGAGCTAAATACAAATTAGGTAGTTAGTTGGTAACATCTCATTTTTTTTTGTGGTTTTCATTTTTATGCAATACAAATGGAATAATACAACAAATGTGTCCTTTTGAAGTGCAGTGGCCTATTAGGTAACACAGATGTTTTCATTGAATTTTATTATGTTCATAAAAATGTCATAACCTTAATAACAGTGACATTATAAAGTAATAATCCGCTGTGGCCAGTGGCACGGGCAGTGGCCACAGTGAAGATGGAAGTCTCACGTGAGAAGACACGCAGTTCCAAGATAGAGACATTCACCTCCAGGTGGGATTTATACCCATTTTGTTGATTCGTTCCCAGTTTTCAAAGCACACATTTTTTATGGAAAGCATTATTTATTTCTTGGTCAAGCCATGCTATAACTACATGAATTAAATAATTACTTACCTAGTAAATCTGCAGCTCTCAGGTTTTCTTTCAGAAACAGAACAGAAATGATGGCACTACCTGTAATGGAAATGGGCATTAGTGGCAGTTCTAGACTGGAAACAGAAACCCGCCTATTACAATTCCATTTGGAAGAAGCCCAGCAATTTGCATCTGCTGGCCAGCTAGCTGTGTCCTGACCAGAGACACCCAGCAGCTGTGGTTCTAACTACAACCTTCTCTGGCTCCTGGTTGGAAACATGTGGAACCTGGTGTGGTTCACAGTGGACTCAGCGCCATGACCGGGAGAGAGCCTGGTACGTGGTGAGAGCCTCCCAAGTGTTTCTGGGATGACTACAAGTGTGGGCAGAAAGAAACAAGGAAGAAAGGCAGGAAGAGCTGGAAGGTTGGGGACGCGACAGGGGACAGAAGGGCAGGAAGAACTTTAAATACAGCCCAGACTGGAACTCCCTTCCCACGACCATCATTCCACGGACACGCACCACCAGCAGAATCCCGGCGTCCTCCGAGCCCCTCACATTCCCACCCCACACCCTACAGTGCTGGCCTCTTGTTCACTCCTGCCTCTTCACCCCTCCCATCACCACCCCAGCTCAGGTACAAGTTGAAACCTTCTGTTGGGTTGGGGGCATTCCTCTAGGAGGATAGCCATGGAGAAATCCAACATTGAAGTGATTAAAAACAAAACGCACATCCTAATTTGTATTTTAAAATTTTTTCAAAAAATTTTTAGCTATTTTTTTTCTAAAGTAAAAATACAGGAAAGAAAGAGTATCATAAAATAATATCTTTTTTTTTTTTTTTTTTTTTTTTTTTTGGACAGGCAGAGTGGACAGTGAGAGAGAGAGACAGAGAGAAAGGTCCTCCCTTTGCCGTTGGTTCACCCTCCAATGGCCGCCGCGGCCAGCGCGATGTGGCCGGCGCACCGCGCTGATCCGATGGCAGGAGCCAGGAGCCAGGTGCTTTTCCTGGTCTCCCATGGGGTGCAGGGCCCAAGCACCTGGGCCATCCTCCACTGCACTTCCCTGGCCACAGCAGAGGGCTGGCCTGGAAGAGGGGCAACCGGGACAGAATCCGGCACCCCAACCGGGACTAGAACCCGGTGTGCCGGCGCCGCTAGGCGGAGGATTAGCCTAGTGAGCCGCGGCGCCGGCCCATAAAATAATATCACTAGAGAAACTTGTTGGTGTTTTATTTCCCTTTAGTTGAGATCAAATCATAATAAAAGTTTCTTAGTTTACTCAGTAATCATATTAAAAGTTGCGTTGTAATTAAGAATCTTTTTAAAAAAAGATTATTTATTTCAAAGATTTACAGAGAGGGAGAGGCAGAGAGAGGTCTTCCATCTGCTGGTTCACTCCCCAAAGGGCTGCGAAGGGCAGGGCTGGGGCCAGGCTGAAGCCAGGAGCCAGAATCTTCATCCAGGTCTCCCATGTGGGTGCAGGGGCTCATGCACTTGAGCCATCTTCTGCTGCTTTCGCAGGCTTATTAGCAGGAAGCTGGATCAGAAGTGGAGCAGCTGGGACTCAAACAGGTACCTTTCTGGGATGCCAGCACCACAGGCAGCAGCTTTACCACTATGCCACAGTGTGGCCCCAGTCATTAAGAATTCTTCATAGGCATAATTTTAATGTCTGCATTATAATCTATTAAGTGGATGCTTCAATTAAACTTGAATTTGACTATGTCTGGCATTATGATACTCTATTTAAAAGAAAATAACAGAGGCAGGTGTTGTGCAGCAATGATTAAGATGCCACTTAGAATATCTGTATTTCATATCAGAGCTATGAGTCCCAGCTCTGCTTAAGATCCAGCTTCCTGCTAATGCACACCCTGAGAGACAGCAGGTGATGGTTCAAGTGCTAGGGTCCCTGCCACTCACGTGGGAGACCAGAACTGAGTTCATGGTTTCCTGGCTTCAGCTTGGCCCATTCCGGCTATTGGAGGTATTTGGGAAGTGAACCAGCAGATGAAAGATCTCTCTCTTTTTCTCTCTCCCCTCCTTACAAATAGAGAAATAGAAACATTAAGTAAAACAAAAAATCACTCCAAATAAAATAACAAATCCACTGGAAATCCTCATTCAAGGTAAACTGGGATCCTATATGTGTTTTGCCTTTTTTTCTCAACCTAGCTCTCTCTCATTCAAGTTGATGTTTGTCTTTGCAAACTTCTCCTGGGCAGGCTATTTATAGAAATGGAAGTGTCACACAGAATGAACAGTGTGGGAAATGTTCACCAAGCAAATGTTAATTGAGCGGTGGGGCTTTAAAACATTGAAACAAGATTTCCTGTAGATAAACTAACATTTGGATACATAGCTCATTAAGGTAAGAATTGAGTTTAGGGCAGACATAAAATGAAAATTTCTTATTTTAGATTTGAACAAAAACAATTCAGGGAAACAAATTTTGGGTGTTAGAAGCATTAGAAAAGAAATAAAAAACCAAGACCCCTGTAAACCATCCCCTCTCCCATTCCTGATTCTTGTAATTAGGTAAGGAATGTTTTCACGTGGACAGAGATAGATTAGCAATGAAAAATAGGCCAAGTGTTGCTACACTAATACATACCAAATGCAGCCCATTGTAACAATCCTTGAGATGACTACTTCAGAGCAAATGATTCCAGTAAGAAGGGAGACACTGCTTCCAAGGAATGAGGAAATTCAGAGTAGCAGGAGACAGAGAGATAATCTACTCCAGGTCCTAAACTTTGTCATTGGGAAACGCAAGTCCAGAGAGGTTGTTTGTCTACGCACTCACTGACCCTACTCCTCTACCAAACATTTGTATCACAGCAGAACAGGAGCCAGCACCCCTATCTCCTGATTCTGAGTCCACCGCTCTTTCTGGCACACTCCATTGTCTCTCTCAGAGGAAGAAAAGGCATCATTTTCTTTCTCTTTTGTTGCTCAGCCACAGTTTCAAAAATAATTTTACTTTCAGAAGAAATGGAGAAAAGTTAGGAAGGAAGTAACTTCATTACTTAAAGCAAAAAGGCCATGGTTGGTAACAACTATAACAAAACCCTTGAAATACACTACATGCATCAAATTATATCAGTTGCCATAAAACAATTATCAGAGTTTTCTGAAACATAAACATGCTATACCTTTTGGAAAGAATGAGAAGTCAAAGGCGTTCCCACTCTCATCCAGTGGCATTTTTTGTGCTTTAAGGAAACATGAGCTTTTCTACAAAATTCTTAAATAAGATTTTTACTTTCATATACCTAGTAAGTGAATAAAAAAGGCCATTCTATTAAGATACTATTACTTATAAGTCATTTATCTTGCAAAAGCAGTAAAATGATGGTCGTGCTGAGCAATAGACAGTGTTGGAGCAGTGGCTAATAATGTGACTTCTAATTAGAGCAGTACATTTTTAAAGTGGGGGAAAATAAATCCACCAAAGTGGCCCCAGGTATCTGCGGTCACAGACCTGTCCAACACAGCTCTGTTTAGTAGCTGCCGTAACAATAACCACTGCTTAATGAACATTTAGCAAAGAGGGGGTAACTATTACCTCTTGATTCCTGTAGAAAAACTGAATATTCAAAACAGAGTATTTCAATTTAAAAAGCACTAGAGCAGAGCTCATCTTGAACTTGCATGGGTTTGTGCGAGGTATGGTTAAGCTATAGTTAGGACTGAGAGTTTCTTCAGCGTTCACAGCCTGGTGGGCATTTTTGGTTTTGGGCATGTTTGGGCTCATGATTGCTTTTCTTTTTTTTTTTTAATTTTATTTATTTATTTATTTTTTGACAGGCAGAGTGGACAGTGAGAGAGAGAGACAGAGAGAAAGGTCTTCCTTTGCCGTTGGTTCACCCTCCAATGGCCGCTGCGGTCGGCACGCTGCGGCTGGTGCACCGCGCTGATCCGATGGCAGGAGCCAGGTACTTTTCCTGGTCTCCCATGGGGTGCAGGGCCCAAGCACTTGGGCCATCCTCCACTACACTCCCTGGCCACAGCAGAGAGCTGGACTGGAAGAGGGGCAACCGGGACAGAATCCAGCATCCTGACCAGGACTAGAACCCGGTGTGCTGGCGCCGCAAGGTGGAGGATTAGCCTAGTGAGCCGTGGCGCCGGCCTATGATTGCTTTTCAATTCTGGGCCTGGTAAGATACAGAGAAAGCTCACTGGTCTCCATGCTTAATTTCTGAGCACTTTTCCAGAAAGGAAAACCAGGAGGAGATGCCTGGTTCATAGGTACTCAACAGAATCAGGTCAGTAAATGTCCCTCCGTTTGGATGTGTTTTCCCAGGCAAAACTCACTGTCCACAGTCAATAACTGTTATTCTTGGTAAGCAGAAAATGTCTACAGCACGAAACACTCCTTCCTCCCAACCTTATCAACGACTCATGGTGGATGATGCTATAGCAATTGCCCAAAAACCATCTTATCTTAGGGCCCGTATATAAAATCAGTGAAAGGGGGCATAATGTGGGATGAACGGTCATCAACTCATTCTAGAATATGTCATTATCCTTTAGGTGATGCTCAGTTGCAAAGGATGGGGCTGATTCTTGAGGATGCTTTCAAGCGGAATATGGACAGGAATTAGACAGAAATCCTTTGCTCTTTGGTTATTCAGAATATCGACCCAGGTGAAAAACTAGAAGGTCTCACTGAAAAACGCTGGAGCCATGGAGCTGCGCAGGATGGTTAGACACTGGGCTGTCGGGAACCAGCTATGGAAAGCAGCACATGTTAATGGGCTGCCCTCTGGGTTTTACGTCTTCAAGCAGTGGGATGAAGCATGTGTGCATTGTGGTTTCCAGTTACTGTGCCTGAACATGCTACAGACAGCCAGTCATCAGAAATCAGAGCACATAGATCGAGCTGGGCCCTTGGTGTTTTCCCAGGTAACTTGGAGGATTTGAGGGAGAGTAAGAGCCAGATCCTCTGTTTTCCAGGATGGCCAAGGTCTGTGTGTGCAGGTGTGACAGGAACGACCAAGATCTGATGCACTGCGCTTTCCTTACTAAGTGATGAGTCAGGTGCAGCCACCAGAAGGGCCAGAGAGCCATGCCCAGTGGACAAATGAATGGTCAAGAATACAAGTAATCCACAAAGGAGAATGGGCAAGCACATAGGAAATGGAACAAATTAACCAGTGACAAAAGAAAGGGAAGACGAGGTCGGGTGCTATTTCCCACACACAGCATTAAGGCTGAGTGATGACAAGCAGGCAGTGAAATCAGTACTTCCCCACATCACTGGCATCACTGTCAGCTTATGTAACCATTCCCAAAAGTGATCTCACAGCAACCATCGGGAGCGACGTTAAACTATTCAAATTCTTTGACCTAGCAATTTTGCTCCTGGGAATCTGTCCTAAGGAAGTATTTATTCCCAAAATGAAAGAGTCTCAAGCCTACTAGTGTCCACTGCAAAATCAGTTTTCATAGCAGAAAACTGGGACAGTTTAAATATTCAGCAGTAGCGGACAGAATATTGTGCAGTCAATAAAAATTATAATGGGAAGTTATAAAGTAATGTTAAAATATTTGTTAACTATTTAAAAATATGAAAAATGTATTTATACAATGGTTATAATGTGGAAAGGTATACACAAAAATGGTGGCTAAATATTCTACTAAGTGCCTGACATGGAATAATGAACTTTCATCCTCCCACCATCTCCGTGAGATAGGTGTTGTTCTACATTAGACAGACGAGAAAACTGAGACTCAGAGGGGTTAAGCTCACTACACTGTGTCACACAGTGACTCCAGGCCCAGGCACTGAACCACAGTGGCCATAATACATTTTTTTTAAGGTGAGAGGTAATATATGGGCACAAAATTTCCATTAGACAGGAGGAGTGTGTTTTAGTGATCTACTTCCCACTATAGTAACACAGTCAATAATAGCTATCACATTTTAAAATTGTTAAAAGGATAGATGTTAAACATTCTTATGAAAATAATAAGTAGGTGAGGTGACATAATTGGCTTGATTTGACCTTTATACAACACACACACATATACCAAAACATCATGTTGTGCCCCATAAACACATACAGATATTATTTGTTAGTTAACACTGAGAAAATAGCTAAGCTTTGAAATAGACATGAGCATTGGGCACGTGGCTACGAAGCTGCTTGGAGCACCTGCATCCTACCCTGGAGGGAGGCCTGGGTCTTGTCCTGGTTCTGGCTTCCCCCGACCACTCTGGGAGGCAGCAGTGATACTTCAAGTCAAGAGATGTGGACTGAGTTCTGGGATCCTGGCTTCAGTCTGGCGCAGCCCCAGCTGTTGTGGGTATTTGGGGAGTAAACCAGTGCTTGCTTGCTCTCTCTGCCTTTCAAATACACACGATAAAATTTAAATAAATCAAATAAGATTTTTTATAAAAGACAATACATCACAATCCACACAGTGGCTCTGTAGGAGTCATGGGGCATGAAAGAGACAGCAGGGTCAGCACGAGGACTGTTCCAGGGGAGAGGACATAAAAGCCTCTCGGGTATTTTCTGTAGTACAAAACAGCACTTCCACAGAAGCATCAAACTAACGTCACTCGGCCTGGAAGTTCCAGCGCTTCATGGTCAGGACGGGTCTCAGCAACAGTGCTGATGGACGGGCGCCTCTTGGTGAGTCATCCAGGCCCTTTCTGGCTGCTGTCACTCCGGTTGGCAAGCTGAACGGAGAGGCACTCTGGCAAAGGTGGACATAAGCAAACCTCCATGTGGGGGCTCCAGTTTAGGTTTCCAGAGGAAAACAAATGAAGGCTAAGTACTTTCCCCTAAACCAAGACTCGCTGTGGGGGGTGGTCCCAGGGTGGGCAGGTGCTAGGCTGCTTAGGCTTCCTGGTGCCCTTGATCACTCCTGAGTTTGCCCTTCATTCACCTCCCCTCTGACACTACGTGGCTCATGAGACTTAGAGTATAAGACAGGCCACTATTATGGAAGAGTTAGCTCTCAAGATCCCCTGCATGTAGTGAGAGAGAGAGCGAGAGAGCACAGTACTAAGTAGGCTGGTGCATAAGGGCTTAGAAAGGTTGCAGAAACTTGACCTGGGTTTTCTTCTGTGATTGCTACTAATGGGGGATGGCAAACAAGAAGCCCAGTTTCTATACATTAGCTGTTAAACCCACAGGCAGATTGAATCTGTGAGATGGGCATTCCCTTTTCCACCTGGAACATTAAGATGTACGTGTGGTTTCTACGGCCCTCTCATGGTGCTTTTTCACTGAAGGGTGCAGAGGGTAGAAGAGAGTTCAGTGACTATTTAAATGTGTATGGCATGGCTACTGTTGAAGGGATTTTACCCACTTTTCTTTATTCCTTTCTACTTTCCACCCTTTATTACCACTTCATAAGGACAGACTTATTTTAAAGCAAAGTTAAAACGGTTAACGATGCTTTTGCTCAGATGGGATCATGGCTATGACATTCTTACGTGACTCGGTTGGAAACAAACAGCCTGTATCTGTGGGCGACAGACTCAACTGCCAGTGGGGTCCAGTTAGCAAGTCCTCAACGAGGAGGAGGGGCGCAGGTGAGGAGTGGGTTCCGGGAAGTGGGGCCACGTGAACTACACGCGATCCATGAGCAGAGGTGGTCACAGTTCAGCTCTGGCTGACTGCAAGTCCTGCGCTACCAAGTCTCATTTTTTACAACAAAAACCCATGTTTGCATGTGACACGGTTTAATTTTTAAGCACATATTTTTAAAAACCATAGTTTGAACCAAACAAAACCCGGCAGTGGCTGACTGGTCTACAGGCTACCAGCGTGTGAACTCTGATTCAGTCTGCAAATGAAAATTTCGTCAACTTTCATTTCCTGGACATTTAATTTACTGTGTAACCTCTATCAACCGAGGAGGAACCAGGATGCATGTCTGTAATATAAGGAAGTAGAAGACAAACAGTCAAGGAACTTTCATATGCATACACAAACAAACCATGACATGAAAAGAACATATTTACATAATAATGCTGCAAATAGAAGCTCACATGTAAATATCTGGCTTGTGGTTCCTGACCACTTACAATGGCAACTTTATTGTACTGCTAAAAAGCAAACCACAGGAACACTTCCACGTCAGTCACAATCAGGCTTCAAACACGTGGGCACCGAGTGTCTCACGGCGACCCGGCCGCACTGAGGTACTGCTCCCTAATTATCATTCCTCGTGAGCTCTAGAATTTTCCGAGAGAAACTATGTCTGTTGCAATGTACTCCATGGAGCTAGGATTTGAAGGTTTGAGGATATGACAGGTTGAAAAACATCTTCTCGTGGAGAGAGGGGTTTTCCTGCCATCCATGTTGGCGGAAGAAATGTGTCAAGCAACTCATGTTGATGGAAAAAATTACTGTTGTCATTTACTGAAGATAATGAAGATAGAACCATTGTTGAGAGGCAATTAGCATAATTTCAAATCAGGAAACTTACCTGAATTAAGAACAATAATCCTTTTTTTTCTGCATTTCCTTGGCATGCATTAATGATTAAACTTGAAAAGACTCCAAAGAAAGTAACAATACTACCACTGGCAAGATTAATTCTATATTATAAATTTAATAGTGCATTGCTTCATCATTAGCAGCTTCTCTAGAAATGCCCTTAAGAAAGAGGGGTGGAAAAGATGTTTCAGATTCAGCTGTTAGGCTTCAGGAATGCTTTCTGCTGAGCGTGTATGAGCAGACATAAAACTAAAACTGCAGGGTTTTCCTCTGCACATTTTATGTAGGCTTGCTTCTGGACAAATGTGCCGAAGCAGACAACTTAGCAAACCACTCAGCAAGGGACATTTTCTGCGAATGTCAAGCACCGACATAAACGTCCACGTGAAGTGCTGCTGCCACAGGCATCCGGGAGGTTTTGGAGCATCAGTGACTTCCGCCCGGCGAGCGCCACGCATGCTGCTCCTCAGGACAGCGAAGTCGCGTCATCCAGGTTTGTGCAATGCTCCAGGTCACTCGCTCCTGGGGCCTTCATGTTTCCTTTCATTTGTTTCTAATAAAAATCTTGGAGACCAAAGTTTCTGCTTGACATGACTTCTCTGGAATTCCAGAAGAGCTCACCAGGGCTTTCTGGCTGCGCTGTGACCATCTTCTAATGGATTGCAGATACACTTCAGCCTGAGCTTCATAACGGCACAACAGAACTACAGGAAACATATATTCCATATCATGGATTTCGACTTGAGCTAAAGCCAGCATATTAGGGAAAATTAGAGATGGAAAAGACTTATCAATCACACATCTCTCGTTATTTTCTCAGTGCAGTTAGTTTTCCAACCTTAATCCAAATTAGCCCAATAACAGGGTGACGCCGCCTCTAAGGAAATTATTCTAGGGCCAAGGAGCTCTTGCTGCTATTAATTTCGTCTTTCCATATAAAATTCTAATATAATTTCATATCATTTCCTCCTTAATTCAATCTACTTCTTACTTCAATTCAGCTGGGCCATGATGAAGTAAGAAACCAAGTTTAGGTGTCTCATACAACACCTGCCACAGGGGATGCTCATTCAACACTGGTTTCTTACCTATAACCCTCTCATCTAAAGTACTGCCTGGGTTTAACTGGAGAAAAAGTGATGTGTTCTCCGAACTCTTTCCTTGTTCCTTTACATCAGTATTCTCAGAGATGCAGAAGAGAGCAATGTCACTGGCATTTCCAGTTCTCCTTCCCCTGCTCCGTGCCCTGCACCAATTTCCTGCCACACCCCACTCGCTTGCCTCCCCCACTCCCATGAGTTCATTTGACACTGAGCGAGCTCCACCACGAAGCTCCTGAGTTCCATGTCACTTCAGTTCTTTGGGTTGATGATAACTTCATTATTGTAAACTGTCACAGTCAGGGGATAAATAGAAAAAGGAAAACATGAAATACAAGGCCACGCTTCGTAGATGCACAGATAATCTAACTCGGTCTCCGAAGACCAGACTTGGAAGGCTCCAAGGACACACATGAGCGCCTTGAGATGAAATGCGCAACCACCGTGCTCCACCAGGAACTGAAGCCTCTTAAGCAACTGTTTTTCTCTTCCAGCACTCTAGAACAGAACATCCTAGCCTCACATTATCAGAGTTCAACCCAACTCTCCAAGCCGTATCACCGGAGTCCCTGGGCCACGGTCTCCTGGACATCTAAGCAACTAGATGCACATGGCTGCTGGTGTCCCGGGCCTCACTGAATGGTGAGGACAGATGTTAACCAGGTCATGCTAAACATGCTGAGAGCTGCTGAAAACAAAGGGTAGGCCAAGGTTGCTGTGTGCAGTCAGGTGAGTTGTGCACTGCACAAAGACAGCAGAGCTGGCCAGCACCTACCACTTGTTGATTTGTGCATCTCTCAGGGCAGTGTTCTGACAGTCAGCACCAGTGTCTTGCTCTCATAAATCGACATACTTGATAGCTGCAGATGGACAGACATACTGTATCTTAAGCAACAGATGCTTTTTCATGGCCCCTCTAGAGGGCCTGGTAGGTGCGAAGGCAGCAGAGGAAACAGACCACTGGAGTCCCAAGGCCAGTGGAGGTGTCCTGGAGAAGAAAGTTGACTGGAGGGAAGGACTAGCAGTGGTTTGGAATTTTATTACAAACTCCACAGAGTTTATTTTTACTGGATTTCTGGTGTAATAAATAGTTTCCCAGAAAACACATTCTCAGATCGCCAGATCTGAAGGAAGTCTGCGGATCCGCCTGTGTGTAATTGATTAGCACGAGAACAAAGGTGCTGAGAAGCCCGGGCAAGAAGACTGGAAGTTGCGCACGCGTCTAGCTTGCTACGCTTTTCCTCTGAGCAGCTCCTCATCTGTCTCTGAAAATGTGCTCCCTCCTGGTGTGCTATTTGGAAGTTCTGGTATTTCCCGGTATGTTTTGTTAGGGAATATCTGGACGGGTTGAGGAGTAAATGCTGCTTAATGGTCGAATGAGGTGTGAAGAGCCTTCCGCTCTGCTCCCTAAAAACGAACCATTGCACAGATCAGAACAGTTGAAAGCATTTCCTTTATTGGTTCTTCCATTTTGGAGATCTTAACCAAGAGCCAGCTTTGGAGGGAGGGAAGTAAACTCCATGGTTATTATTACATAGGAACGAAGCATGAACCAGAAGCCATGGAGACAGTCTCTAGCACTGTCATTGTCTAGCACTGTACCATGTCCCCCTTCTTGTCCTTGGATACTTCTCTTTGCTCCAGTCGTCTCCACCGCCACCTGTGGGTAGCAACAATTTTTATCCCCATTTTACAGATTAGGCATATGAGGTATATATTGGTTTAAAGACCTTGCTTGAGGTTACAGAGCTTGCTGGTGGTGGGACTGAGACCTGAACCCCGGGCAGTGTTTCCCCAGAGCTCGGGCTCTTCACTGTCCTACCGCCCTGGTCCACTGGGGCTAGTGTACTGCCTAGGTTCTAGAAGGCACTGAAAACCATCAATTAATGGAAACATAAACAAAAAATCAATATCCAGAATCAACCACACTGCTGCTGTAAGCAGCATTTTGGCCAGGACAAACATTTGCACTTATTATTCACTGATGAAAACCGTCAGCAAGAGAATTAAAATCCAGTCACCTTAAAAGAAGAAAC
Source organism: Oryctolagus cuniculus (assembly GCF_051225735.1). Lineage (NCBI taxonomy): Eukaryota > Metazoa > Chordata > Mammalia > Lagomorpha > Leporidae > Oryctolagus > Oryctolagus cuniculus. The sequence continues at coordinate 124,390,101 of NC_142872.1, forward strand.
AAGCACTGGCGCCACGGCTCACTAGGCTAATCCTCCGCCTTGCGGCGCCGGCACACCAGGTTCTAGTCCTGGTTGGGGTGCCGGATTCTGTCCTGGTTGCCCCTCTTCCAGGCCAGCTCTCTGCTATGGCCCGGGAGTGCAGTGGAGGATGGCCCAAGTGCTTGGGCCCTGCACCCCATGGGAGACCAGGAGGAAGCACCTGGCTCCTGCCATCGGATCAGCGCGATGCACCGGCTGCAGTGCACCGACTGTGGCGGCCATTGGAGGGTGAACCAATGGCAAAGGAAGACCTTTCCCTCTGTCTCTCTCTCACTGTCCACTCTGCCTGTCAAAAAAAAAAAAAAAAGAAAGAAAGAAAGAAGAGGAAGAGGAAGAGGAGGAGGAGGAAGAAGAGGAGGAAGAGGAGGAAGGGGGGAAGAGGAGGAAGAGGAAGAGGAAGAGGAAGAGGAAGAGGAAGAGGAAGAGGAAGAAGAAGAAGAAGAAGAAGAAGAAGAAGAAGAAGAAGAAGAAGAAACAAGCACACAGCGACGCTGACACCCTCCAAACGTTGGGCCAGGGAAGGAAAGGAGACCACGAGGCATCCGCACTCTTGTTTATGGCGGCACTAGTCACGGCAGCCAGGAAACAGAATCAACCCCGGTGTCCCTGATGGATGAGAGCCTAGCAAAATGGGGTACTAATACACAATGGAATACTATTAGGCCCTAGAAAAGAATGAAACTTGTCATTTGTGGCAATGTAGCTGAACTCAGGTTAGGTGAAATAAGTCAGACCCAGAAAGACAAATCTCACTGGCTCGCACTCGCATGTGGACGCTAAGTGAGGTCATCAAAGTTGGGGGAGGGGTGAGACCCCAGGGTCTGGGGAGGGTGGTGGGTAGAGGGTGTGGGATGGAGAGAGGGTGAGGAACAGGTATACATGTGCAGCTGGGTAGGAGGAATAGCTTCTTTTTATTATTATTTATTTTATTTATTTTTTTTTTTTGACAGGCAGAGTGGACAGTGAGAGAGAGAGACAGAGAGAAAGGTCTTCCTTTGCCGTTGGTTCACCCTCCAATGGCCGCCGTGGCCGCTGCACTGCAGCCAGTGCATCGCGCTGATCCGAAGCCAGGAGCCAGGTGCTTCTCCTGGTCTCCCATGGGGTGCAGGGCCCAAGCACTTCAGCCATCCTCCACTGCACTCCCTGGCCACAGCAAGACAGCTGGCCTGGAAGAGGGGCAATGGGGACAGAGTCCGGCACCCCGACCGGGACTAGAACCTGGTGTGCTGGCGCCGCAAGGCAGAGGATTAGCCTAGTGAGCCGTGGCGCCCGCAGAGGAATAGCTTCTAATGTCCAGTCGGATAACTCTGGTTGACAACATTTAATCATATTTGCGATTTCAGAACAGCTAATAGGATTTTGAATATTCCCAACACAAAGAAATAATAAATGTCTGAGGCAATGGATATACCAGTTATCCCAATCTGACCCTTACACATTGTATGATGTATTGAAATATCACACTGTGTCCCATAAATATGTACAATTATGCATCAGCTAAAATACAATAAAATAAAAGACACAGGCCTGGGCATTCAGACCCACCGATGCCCACGCCATGCACAAAGGTACTATGTCCGTGCTCAGCACCGGCGTGTTATCCAGCTGAGCCCCCAGCGTGATGTGACTGCGTGTGAGCACTTTCTGCTCAAAGTGTTGTCCCTTGAGATGCTTCATGTAAAAGTATCTACAGTTAACAGGTTTTATTTACAGTTAATAGTTATGAATCTGCTTCTGACAGATTCATAGTGTGCATGGTCTATTCCAGGGCCCCAAGAAGCCCCGCACTAACGGGACCTGTGTAAATACCAAAGTGCAGAACGCTGTTTGGTTCCAGAACTCTGCTTCTTAGAATACCCAGGATACCTTCTGCAAAGCTACTGCTTGAGACCTGCCGTCTGGGGGTTGGCACGTCAGGGAGGAAGACGGTCAAGGCAGGAAATGTGGGGGGAGAGCAGACTGAAATTCCCCTAACACATAGCGCTTCTCACAGACCAGTGCTGCCTGTGCACCTGTATCCACGTCTACGTGGCTCTTTCTGCATAGACTCAGACGTACCTGTTTAATGCAGTGTACAGAAGGAGCAGGAGTGTTGATTAGGGAAGACAAACAGCAGCTCTGACACACGAGCTGTCTCACGGGCAGTCAGACCAGAACATGCATGTATTTACCCACACAATATCCACACATGCTGGTGTGGATCAGACCACCTAAGGAGAGAAGGGGGAGGGAGCTAAGTCTCTTCGCTTGGACTTAAGGGCTAAAACCTTTTAAAGTACTTGGATTTAAACTGTCTTTTCTAAATTTGAGAAAGCAGCAGAAGAAAAATCAGCAACGAATATGCAATTTCCACACAACATTGCAACAGATTTTATCTTTTCTTTTAATTCAAAGGAGGCTCCACTTCTTTCTTCTAGCTCCCATTGAGATAACAGGAAATTTTTAAAAAAGTTCTGGCATAGAAAAATGGGGACACTATTCTTTCTGCCTCATCTGTAGACACAGCCATTAGCTACATCTGTTTTGAAAATACTTTCCTTTGCCCTTCAAGTCCTCAGGAGTTTCTAGAATCCTGCTGTAGACTCTCAGGGTAGCAGGGGTGGTTCCAGGGAGACTCCTCCAGCACCAGCAGGCCCTTTCCCACCTCACAGTGACTACACACTCAGCCTCGGATGCTGCGGGCGGGTGCTTCTGAGCATGCATTGCTGTCCGCAAGGACTGCAGGGTAGGAAATGATGTGTGTTCGGGGCTATAAATTCACTTCTTTGAATCACTTAAATGGGCAGAGAGGGAGGTAGCTAAAAATGCTCCCGAAGGAAAATCGTTTCCCAGGAGTGGGGGACACGAGATAAAAGGAGAATTTCAAGCTGAGGCAGTGCACTCGGCCCTCCCCCAGGTATCTACCAGATACACCCAGACGCTTGGTCTTCAGCTAGTTCATGGACACTGCACGGAACAGTAAGAAACGAAACTAAGGAGGAGCAGTGGACACATAGGCTTTCTGAAGAATAATACAACATTTCAGAACAACTGGAGAAATCCCAAGTTGACCAAGGAACTGGATCTTTTGTCTCATATTTCTGAGATTTTGAGAAGCAAAAAAAAAAAAAAATTCTAGAATTTCCATGCACAAGTTATGTCGGTAAACAGAAGATAAGACATACACAATTTGTTCATTGTATTGGGATGTCAAAAGTAGTAAATGACTACATCAAATTCTGTACCTTTTCAGAGTGGTAATAGTATGATTATTTTCAGTAAACAGTTTCTAAAAATATTCTACTATCATACATCATGAGACTATTTTATTATTTATTTATTTGAGAGGCAGAAGGTGAGGGTGGTATAGAGGGAGGGGAGAAGGAGAGGAGGAGCGGGAAGAGGGGGACGGAGGAGAGAGAGAAGGAGAGAGAGATATCTCTCATCTGTTGGTTCACTCACCAAATGCCTGCAACAGCTAGGGCAGGGCCAGGACTAAAGCCAGGAGCCAGGAACTCAATCTGGGTCTCCCATTTGGGTGACAGGAACCCAGTTACCTGAGCCATTACTGCTGCCTCCCAGGGTCTGCATTAGCAGGAAGCTGCAGTCAGAGCCAGAGCTGGTATCTGATGTGGGACTGCAGGTGTCTCAACTGGCTTCTTATCTGCCAGGCTACACATCCACCCATGGATGATTAAAACAGGGAAGCTATTTCGAAAAGAAAATAAAATTCTCTCTGAACACGTATCATTTCAATTGAAACTATGCTTTAAGAATTGCATATGTTTTAAGGAACAATATTAAAACTGGGATATGTGAGCATGTGGTATGCTTGATCTAGTTGTTAACAATGACTATCAACTTGTTTCCATTTCAATGAAGATTCTAAATTCACAGAAATTTAGAAACATGCTGTTTCCATACCAGCAGTTAAAGAGTAAAACCTAAGGGATTTTATTGATTTTAACGGGGCTTAGAAATTTTGTTCTCTCTCTCTTTTTTTTTTTTTTAGTAATGATTTTGCTGTTTTTCTTAGTCGTTTGTAACATCTCAATTCATGGTTTTCTAAATGTATTGAGTGAACCATATAAGTCTGGAAAGCAGATAATTGTAACAGTACTATAAAATTGTACATTCTTTTGGTAATGTAGTAAAACCAATATTTAATTATTAATGTCAAAGAGATGTTGAACTATGGAGTCAAGATTAGACATCAAAGACTACAATTTAATACAAGTAAAATATGGCATTGTATTACAAACGCTTTTAGGTAAGTTGCTAACGATTAAAGGCACAGCAGTAACATTTTCCCTGAACATTAACTTATGGAGACTCAGACACTGGGAACCAGGCTTTCACAGGCAAGTGTGACGGCTACAAAATCAAGTGTCCTTATGGTTACTGGGCAGCACCAAGGGGCTCACTGAGGCCAGCAGTAGTGTCATTCCACACTTGCACACTAAGAAAATAGGGAATGGGATTTCTTCTTGTCAGCCCTTGTTTCCACTGTATGTTTTTTTTTTTTCACCAGTTATTCTAATTTCTTAAGAAACATGGCCCACCTGTAACAGACATACAGCCTAACGGAGCGATGAGAGTAATGGGGGCGAATCCGTAGGCGGCGAAGTTCCCCGTCTCCCCAGCGGCCATCAGCGCCACTCCGCCCCACCACAGCACGCTCTTGAAGTATGGCTTCGGGTGCTCTTGTTGTGCCAGCTGGAGATGAGAATATTTCTAGAAGCAAATCAGAAATGCAGATAAGAAAATGGTCTTACTTAATTAAAACTTGCCTGAAATTCTGGGCCCCATAGGTTTGCATCATGGCTTTCACACTTATTTGTGGGTTATTATAGAGCAATTCGCAGGGTTTCCTACTTGTTTC